>NC_058414.1:96501044-96643900 GCF_002201575.2 Neomonachus schauinslandi | reverse complement strand
TAATATGATGTGTATTAGAAACATAGACGTAAGGATGCATTAGTAAGGAAAGGCAAGTCTAAGATGAGTTTTTGAAGCCAAGAATCAAGTCATCTTTTAGAAAGATTTTTTAAACATAATTGCTTTGCGTATGCCTTTACAAACCGATAGTTCTCTGCAAGGATCTTTAATATGATTGATTTACATGTAAAGTTGCTTTTATCTGCTCATTTACATGCAATGCCTCAATGCTAAGGAGGATATACAGATAAAGATATTAAAGAATAACAAAGCTTAACCTGATATCTCAGACTGACAGGAGCCCTAGAATCCTCCAGATGGTAGTAATAGACACAGTTCTAAAAGAGGCCACATTTGGGGAACAAAGAGAGAAGAATTATAACATGAACATAGACTGTACAGCTATATGAGGACTGTCTCGTGTCTTGTGCAGGTTGGTTTCAGACTAAGAAAGGAACTTTGAGGGAACAGTATAATATAGTCCCTTCATTAATGGATCTCATTTATCCATCTCAATCTATTCCCCCCAATTTTTAAATCTATGTATCTATGTCTATAAATATGTATCTATATGTGTGTCTATGAATGTATGTATGTTTCGATCATCTCTCTCTCTGTCATCTATCTATATATCAACTATATATTTTGGTTTGACATCATTTTGAGAGTTCAGCAATTCACTCATTATAGCTATTCTGTGAAAATAGTACTTCACTTTAACTGACCTAAACATGTATTGGTTAACCAATTAGTGCCCCCTTCTTACTGTGTTCCAAAATTAAGTACATAGATCCACACTGCTTAGCTAGGTTTCTTAATATGTAAGTTAAATTTTGGGGGTGCTTGCGTGGCTCAGTCATTAAGCATCTGCCTTCGGCTCAGGTCATGATCCTAGGGTCCTGGGTTCGAGCCCCGCATCGGGCTCCCTGCTCGGCGGGAAGCCTGTTTCTCCCTCTCCCGCTCCCCCTGCTTGTGTTCCCTCTCTCACTGTGTCTCTCTCTGTCAAATAAATAAATAAATAAATAAATAAAATCTTTAAAAAAATATGTAAGTTAAATTTTTAAAAGGTGAGATACCTAGTTGAAAATCAACTAGAATATGATCCTATTGAAAGTAAGACGTCCTTTTGCAAAATCTCTTACTTTTGCATAAAGAAATTCAGCTAAAAGTAAAACTTGCCATGCAAAATCCTTTGCCTTGTTAAACTATACTCCTATAAAATATGTAGAGGAATAAGAAATACTTCTAAGAAATAGTCAAATGGTAGAATGACCTTCTGAGGTTTAAAAAATGATCATACCAAGAAATGATTCTGATTTTATAAAATTAATCTATGAATCTACAGAGTAAGAAGCAATTGTATATCTCCACATGAACTATGTTCAATAATACCTGAGAAATGTCCCTTTGAGCATGACCTCAAAGAGCTGAAGATTTCATGTTTATCTTTAGTTTGAAACAATTTGATTGTAATGTACTTTATTGCGGCTTTCTCCATTGTTTCTTCTAGTTGGAGTTTGTTGAACTTCTAATATTTTTTAATTTATGGTTTTCATCAAATTTGAACCTTTTTGGTCATTGTTTCTTTGCCATTCCATCCTTTCAGGACCCTGAGCTGGCCCGCAGCTCAATGGTGCGCTGTTCATTTTTTTCAGTCTCTTTTCTCCTTTGTGCTTCATTTTAAATGATTTCTATTTGCTGGAAGGTTCAGCCATCTTCCACAACGTCTTAGCTAACATTAATTGCATCTCATGTATTTTTTAATCTCTACAGGTTCAACTTGGATCTCTTCAATATCTTCCACATCTGTAATTATCATGCTCAATCTTTCCCCTAGTTTTTTTTTTTTTTTAAGATTTTATTGATTTATTTGACACAGAGATAAAGACAGCTAGAGAGGAAACACAAGCAGGGGGAGCGGGAGAAGCAGGCTCCCGGCTGAGCAGGGAGCCCGATGCGGGGCTCGATCCCAGGACCCTGGGATCATGACCTGAGCCGATGGCAGACGCTTAACGACTGAGCCACCCAGGTTCCCCTTTCCCCTAGTTTCTTGAACATATGCGACAACAACGGTAACAACTGTTTTATGTCCTTCTTTACTAATTCTATTATCTGTGTTATTCCTTGGCCTGTACTGCTTTCTTTTTCCTCATTATGGGTTACATTTTCCAGCTAATTTCCAAGTCTAGCAATATTTGATTAGGTAGCAGACTTTGTCAATTTCACCTTGTTGCATCTGGACACTTACATACTCTTATAAATATTCCAGCTTTTGTTTTATGACTCAGTTATTTGGAAATATTTTCATCATTTTGGGTCTTGCTTTAGAGCTTTGTTAGGTGGGGCCAGAGGAGCATTTAGACTAGGGCTAATTTCGTCCCACTACTAAGGCAAACATTTGTGAGGGCTCTAGCTCATGAATTACGAGGTTTTCCTCTCTGGCTGGTGAGAACAGGCACGGCTTCCAACCCTGTGTGAGCTTCAAGTATTGTTTCCTTTATTCATTTATAGTAGTTCTTTCTCCAGCTTCAGGTAGTTTTCCTCACACATATGCCTGAATCAGTACCCTCCTGAAGATTCCAGAGGGATCCTTTTCAGAACTCTGGAGCATCCTTTCTTTACAGCTGTCTCCTCTCTAACACCCTACCCTGAGAACTCTAGCCATCTCGGTGTCTGCAGACTCAGCTCTGTCTCCTCAACCCAGGAGAAAGCTAAGCTTCTGCTACCCCTGCACTGCTGCCTGGAACTAGCCTGGCTCTGGAAATGCTCTCCAGGCAGTAAGCCGGGACACTGTAGGTCTCTTCTTTGTTTCCAATCTCTCAGAGATCACTGTACAGGACTGACTCTCGTCCAATGTCTTGAAAATCACTATTTCATATGTTTTCTATGGTTCTGTGGTATTTCAGGTGGGAGGATAAATTTGATCCCTGCTACTCCATCTTGGCCAGAACCAGAAGCCTTTCTGGGAACTTAGGATCTTGCTGTGGATGAGTTTGCAAAAATGAATTAAAGAAAACATACAGAATAACATATCAGTATGTGTTAAACTGTGTTCATGACTCTTATTGCTCTGGGAAATTAAGTTTAAAGGAAAAATTCAGTTCAAGTAATAACTGCTTGAAGTTTATTGAATATCTGATAACAGAGTATGTTTTATATTTCCAATAAAGAACAAATGGGAGGACTGGACAAAAATTGTAACTGGGTTGTTTGGGTAGAGATAAGAAGTGAACACTGTTAGCAAACTAATTTATCTGGTGTTGAAATCTGTAGTGTCTGCTCTTACTATTTTAAAGACAAAGACACAAACTACATTGTACTCATCTATTCATTTGTTCTTTGATTCAATCAAATATTTATTGAATTTTTCATACATTCCATAGACTATACACTGGGAAATTGCTATGTGTAATAATGAATGAGGTAAGCTTTTTAAGCCCAACTCATGCAGGAGAAATGTATACAAATATTCATAAAAAAAAACAATTACTATAATACAAGTTTATGCCAAATGGCATGGAACCAAGATATATACAGAAAAGAGCCATTTATTCCCTCTGCAGGTGGGGGTAGGAAATCGGGATAATTTTCAGAGGCAAGGTGATATTTAAGCTGCATTTTGAAAAGTATTTGAAAACTTGCCAGGTAGAATACTGTGAGAATAAGAACGCTCATTCTAAACATTAAAACAAGACTGGCTCACAATTTGTGGGACCCAGTGCAAAATGAAAATGCACTCCTCTTGTTCAAAACTTGTTGAGAATTTCAAAACAGAGATGGCAGAGAATTAAATCAAGTGTGGGACCTCTTTGAATGCAGGGCTCTGGGACTGCATAGGTCACAGGCCCCTGCAGCTGCTGTTTATGTCTAGAGCATAGATTGTATAGTAGTGGAAAACTCAGAGATGAGCCTGGAAAGAAGTATAACACAGGGAGGGGTGGGGTGGTTCGACTGAGACTGTGCCAGAGGAAAGGGAAATTGATGGAAAATCCTTAACAATTTCTTTTGAAAAAACAACTGCTCTTAGTTTAGTGGATCTTTTCTACTGTTTTTCTGGTTTCTGTTTCATCTCTTTCTTGCTAATCTTTATAATTTGCTTCCTTCTGCTAAGTGTGGTCTTAGCTTGTCCTTCTTTCCCTAGTGCCTTGAGGTATAAAGTTAGATTGTATATTTGAGATCTTCCTTTTATAGACAAATTATAATTATGTAGAAATAAACAATTTTACTACTAACCTCACAACATCTCTGCTGCGAGTTACAAAATAAACAGTTCCACCCAGTAAGTCTACATGGCATAGTATTTCAAAAGGTGATCACAAAACAGTATCTTTCATTCCACATGCCTTTTGCAATGGAACTTGATCTCTCCTCTCATCAAGAAATGGTCTTTTCCTCCTTCTCTTGAATATAGGCTGTCTTAGCCATTAGGTTTGACCAATAAAATGTGACAGAACTGATAATGTATGGCTTCATTTAAGAGGACTTGTAGATTCCATTTTGTGCTCTTGGAACACACCCTTGGAACTCTGTCTAGTACCTTCAGGAAGACCAAGTTAACCATGGGGATAAGCTTCACGGAAAAAAGAGAGGAGCCAGATACATAAATAAAGCCTTATTAGACCTCCCATCCCAGCTACCCTGAACGCAAATGAATGAGGAAACCCAGCCCATACTGGGCTGAGAAAGCACCCACCTGATTCCAGGCAGAATTCCAGTCTCATTGGCTTATGAGAAATAATAAATTATTGTTGCTTTGAGCCATTTTGGGGGGTGATTAATTATATAGCAATAGATAAGTGAAACAGAAATCTGCCCGGGGATATGAAACATGAAATATCATTACATTTAAACTTCCCATGTTTTCTTCAAAAAGCAATAGATTTTAAAACATTATTAATTACTTTTAGAATGTTACTAATTATTATAAGGAATAATAACTATTACTTGTTTTTGCTGTTCGTTTTAGATCAGCTTCTAACTTTTTTAGAAAAAACACAAAACATAAGTAGTATTGGTAAACACCTCGAATAAGACCATATTTAATAATGAGAACACAAACTGAGGAATAACAGGAATGAAACTGCTGTATATGGAATTGTTGACTGTTCACTATAACTAGGCAGACTGTATATCAGTGTTCCACAGAAGTCAACTGGTGTGAACATCACTGACAAATGTGATCTTTATTCACCTAAATACAATGAACATGGCTTAGCCCTGACAGGATAGTGCAGTTTCTCAATCACCACTGATTACAACCTGTAATCTGAGAGATTTTACATCACTGTCAACTAAAGCATCATCATTTTAAAAGGCATATCAGCCAGCTTAATATTAGGGACATTTGTGTAATGTGCAAAAATCTGTCTATGGTGTCACCTTAAACATCTTTCACTGTCCACCACCTAGGTCTTCCAGTTCCAGACCAAGATGGAGTTGACACACATCCCATTTATGCTGCTGAGTACAACTCAAATCCTTGATATTCTAAATGAAACACATGTAAGAAGACTGAAAATTAGAGAGTAGACAAACTGGCTGGAGACAGTGAGATTTGAGGAACATGGCAGGGAATTCCATGGGTTTTCTTTCTGCCTCACATACCCCAGACTGGGTGCCGGAGAAGCCAGCAACCCAGAAACACCAATGGACACAAGCAAAAAAAAAATGTCCCAAAAAGTCAACTTTCTATAGTAAACATCTGTTCTAGCAAAATGCTGCAAAAGAAATTCATTCCCACCCCATCAAATGGGAAGCCTGTACTCCTACCTGCACCAGGCTCTTAACAGCCATGTCCAGCCTTTCCCCACCCACCGTAGAATGGTGTTGGAGAAAAGTAGGGATCCTGGACTCCCGTACCATCCCAATGTAATGAAGTACCTTTCTCCCTGCCCCCCAGGATAGGATCAGCAGAAGCTTAATAGGGAGCCTAAAATCCCACCTCAATCAAGCAGTAGCAGAGTAACCCTCCCCCACAGTATGGTGTCAAAGGAGGCTGAAGAAGAAACCTGGACATTCACCCCAACCTGACAGTAACAAGGCAGTGGGTGTGAGAGAGCTGCTAAAACAGAAAATTAAGAGAATGTTCAGAGTCTCATAACAATGTCCCAAAATGTCTAGGATAATATCACAATCATTCATTACAACAAGAACCAGGGAGATTTCTACTTAAATAATACAACTGACAGTTGCCAACACTAAAATGATACCTAACTGGGAACTGTGTGACAAAGATTTCAAAGTAGTTATCATAAAGATGATTCAGTAAGTAATTATGAACATTCTTGAAGCAAACAACAGAAAATCTCAGCAAATAAACAGAAGATCTAAAGAAACAAACAGAAGGCTTAGAACGAAAAAGTACCATAGAGGAAGCTAAAAATTCAAAGGATGAACTCAAGAGCAGAACATAAAGGACAGAGGAAAGCGTCTGTGAATTAGAAGACTGAATAATAAAAATGACCCAACCTGGATAACAGAGAGAAAATGGACTAGCAAAAAAGGAAACGAACAGAGTCTCAGGGACTCTTGAGACTATAACAAAAGATCTACCATGCATGTCATCAGAGTCCTAGAAAAAGAGATGAAAGAGGGTAGAGCTAAAAGATTATTTTTAAAAAATGTCTGAAAAGGACTTCGAGGGACTTACAATTTCTACTTCCAATAGACTGCCATAGTTACTATGTATATGGCTGAGGAGTACTGGTCAACTTTCTATAGTAAACATCTGCTCAGTGGGGAGCCTTCTTCTCCCTCTCTTCGACCATAAAAGGCAGCTAAGGGCAATGTTTGTGGTGACAGAATAATTCTGTATTTTGATTACACTGATGGTTACATGCATCCACACCTGTGGAAGATATTGCACACATTGTACCAATGCCAATTTATTGTACTGTTGTTCTGTAAGACATAGCCATTGGCAGAAACTAGTTGAAAGGTACATGGGGACTCTTTGTATGATCTTTGCAACTTTCTGTGGATTTATAATTAAAAATACAAGGATCCTGGGTTCTCTGTCCCTCTCCTGAGACTGTAGTAGAGTACAGGGAAAATAATTTTGAGCTGGAAGTCAGAAGACCCAGTTGCAGTTGCCACTGTGTGGGATGTTATCCTGGAAAAGTATATCATTTTGGAAAAGTGTCATGACTATCTTTGCTTTGTTCCCTTAACTGTGAATAAAGGGACAAGATGAAGTTTCTGACACCTCTAATTTTATGATTTGAAAAACTGGTCAAAGTTAACAGTCATACTGTATGATCTCACTATGATCACTAAATATATGTAGGTAGCATTACGAATTTGCCTACTTTGTAATCACTATTTTAAGACACTTCACAGGAACCTGTAGGTTAAGTTAAGGATATATAGGGAGCTTCCTGCCCACAAAGTTATTTAGACTCTGAGAGACTCTTTAATTATCATTCAATTTTGGATGCCGACACTATTTCAAAAAAAAAAAATCACAAGTCTATGGCCCTATTTTTACTTAGATGTGTGTATTAGGACGTAAATTCAAAACTCCAAGAATTTAGAAAAGACAGGAAAAAATGCATGAGGAACTTGAAAGACAGAACTGGTTTTCTGATATGATTCAATTGAAATCTCCAGGATAACTCTAACAGTCTTCTGCTTGGCATTTGAAACTATTAAAAGAAACACTCCTGTGATTATTGCAATCTGAAATATTACTTTGTCAAACTGTTAACCCTGAATTTATAGCACAGGTGTAAATGAGGCATGAAAACTTTTCCAACCTGATTTGCAGTTGCAAGATTTTCATATTTTATAGCAGTGCAATTTTTTCTTAAGTTTACATAATGCCAAAGTAAAGAACATGTCTTTTCCAGTATATACTCTGTACTAGATCATCAAAATAATAACAATTCAGGGGATGATTTGGAAATAGTAAATTGATTCTAGAATAAATAGAACACAATAGGGAAAGCTAAAGTCTTGTGATCTCTAAAGGGCTTTTCATAATTGGCAAAAATGAATGCGGTTGCTAATATCCAACCTCAGGAATGCACATCCGTTTCCCTAAAATGAAGGAAGAATAGAGTCAGCCTTTGAGACAATAAAATATCTTTTCTCCTTCACTGAAGCTATATTCCTGGAATAATGTGCTGTGGCATATATTCTCAATTAAGCAATAAAAGTTAAGCCCACAGCAACATTTAAGATCATGTTAACACATTTGTTCCCAAATTTTAGATTCAGCATAAATCTAACAGAGCATATTATTTAAAATCTGACTTGAATATCATAATAAAACCAATTTTCTTAGCCAAGTTCACAAGTCCATTTATAAAATATTATCTTTATCTCTTTAAAATATATGGCTTTTGAAGCTGAATCAAAAATAAAATAGGGGCACCTGGATGGCTCAGTCAGTTAAGCATCTGCCTTTGGCTCAGGTCATGATCCCAGGGTCTCCCACATCAGGCTCTCTGCTCAGTGGGGAGCCTTCTTCTCCCTCTCCTCCTGCCTCTCCCCCCAACTCATATTCTTGCTCACTCTGCTCTCTATCTCTCTCAAATAGATAAAAAATCTTTAAAAAAGTAAATTAAAATAAAAACGTGATCTTTATATACAGTGGAACTATAGTTAATATAAATTACTACTTTGTGAACACTTGAAAAAAATCACGTGCCTAACGTTAATATGCTATATACATTACTGAACTTGGGTAAAATTTTGTAAGCCATCTACTTCCATAGTCAGAATCTCCTGGGCTTTTCCAAGGTATAAAACAATAAAAGTGATGAGATGTTTTGTTGAGCTAGGGCAAGACTCATGGGTGAGTATACTGTGTATTTCAATTGGATTTCTCTGCAGACATCTAAATCAGAACCTTCAAAGGTTGCTCAAGTATTCTGTGTATTACTAAATATTCACAGTTAAAAATAAATCTGCATGTGATAAAACCCACTTGAGAGCTGCTTTCACCAACTTCTCACTGTTTCAATGTCTCACATGCTTTGTTTCATTTTTTCCCCCTAAAACCAATTGGCCTTTTCCTTAGCTCAGTGACCACTGAGGCAAAGAATAATAGGGATTTGTTTTTAAGAGTAAATATTAACTGATGTGAATCTGACACCGTCATGTTCTCAAGAAACCACAGATGTGCTTGCAAATATAATTTCTTCTTTTCTGCTACACCCTCAACCTTGTGCATTGGAGGAAAGGGTTTCTAGACTGTAGCTTACACAGGAGATTTCTCTAGATAATTTTGACTGAGTGAAATATTAAAATGTTCACAGCCACCATCCTCTCTGAATTTAGCCCTTGATAATAACTTAGCGATTGCCACCAAGACCACATTCCAGTTTCCAACATGCTTACCTTGTACTGTACCATAATTACCATGATTATTACTAAACCATAATATTTTTATTTAAACAAAAGCACTCTATATCCATGTAACCTCATGATTCTAAGCTGAATTCTTTGGGGGCAATCTTGCCTTTGGCAATCTTTCTCAATTTACATGCAAGATCAATTAATTTAATAAGTAAGATCTATGACTCTTTCCTGCTCTCGAGTCAAAGTGATTCTTGTTTTTCACAATGTACCCAATCAGCAAGAAGCAACTTGGTCATTTTACCAAACTTGATCCCATTACCCGAAGGGTATTTTAGACAATATATCTCCTAGAGGCTCCCAACAATAAATTTCCTACACAAGACACTAGAATTCTATTTAAAAAGAAAAGCAGCAACAGATCCTTCTTATAACTTCAAGTTAACCTAGCATTTATAAAAAACTCTTACTATCATTCCTGCTATAAAGTGGGCTTTTAGTAAATGTTATTTCCAGACTAGTTTGTTTTTTCTTCTTTCCTCCCTCCTCTGCCTTCCTCTATTACACACTGTCTTTATTTAACACAGATTTCAGAAATGCTGCTAACGTGAAAATAGAATATTCAAAAATTTGCCAGATAATGTGAACACATAAACAACAAGAAAGGAAATTTTCAGAGATCAACACATGCACATACATGTATGCACACCCCCACTCTTCAGTTATTTGATTCCCTAATGGGAAAAAGATTTCTTATCTTGAACAATTAAAAAACTCTCCATCCTGTACTTTAGTTTCCCAGTGATCTGGAAAACCTTCCTGGGAATTCATTTGTTCCTCAAAAGCAACTGTTTACTCTTGGTTTATATTATATATTCTATTTCAATAATTAAAATGTTATCATGTCTCAACAGGAAGCAAGCATTTCTTGACATCGAAAGGCATTTTGGTCTCAATCACATTTCTCTTTGTCAAATTTACCATGTATACAATAGGTACTCAATATATGATTACTTGACTTGATTTTGCTCAATTTACAGTTGAAAACATTTGACATTAGGCATGAGGTTACAATATTTATTTCAATATTTATTACAATAATCTCAATTATACTTATGCCACATGGAGAGGGGTAAGTTTAGCATGGCCTATGATCTATTTCTCCCCCAGGGGAAAAAACTGGTCACTCCACTATAAAATCTGACCCTTTCTGGTAAATTTACTAATATTTTCCTAAAGGAAGTTCTTTATTTATGAAATTATTTTAGCAGACTGTCCCTGGTGTAGGATTGCTATGGTAAATACATTTAGAATCTACAGATTTATGAGGCATAGGTCCTTGGAAAATGCCATATAATCTCTGAATGACTTCAGTGTAGAATGCAGGTGTTTGATAGCACTTCTCACTATGTGAGGTGACCAGAAATCCTCACTCAGATCATCTATTACTTTGGTCCAGGAAATGTGTCCAATGTAGAGAAGAAGGACCTGGAATCCATAGGGGATGTCCCAAATCACTCTGTGTTTCACCTGCGTCTCTGTATTGCTTGTATCCTTTAAATTCTTAGTAAAGCTTGCTACTAGATAACTTTCTGATGCATGTAAGTCTGGTTCATTTTACTGAGTGAAAAAAAATAGGAAAAATACCAAAAATCAGACAGCACTAAGGACAGTATTTTCTACTGAAAAATAGGATATGGATTTTTTTTCCACAAATTGAAATTCAACAAACATTTACTAAACACCAACATGGTGGATGATATTAGGCATATTCACATGCATTATTGGTTTAATTCAGCTACATCCTCAAAACAACTATGAAATGGCTTCTATATTCTCAATTAACAAATGAGAAAATTGAGGCACAAAGAAGTTATATGGCTTATGGAAGGACACACTGTTGACAGAGCTGGTATGCCAACTTCTTTTACCTTCAAGGCCAAATGTTTTGGTTTTTCAAAAACAATTGTGAATCAGACAAACCTGATTATAAAACATGCCTCTGTTACTTACTAAATTTAGGGGTTTGTTAATTTTCCAAACAATACTGCTTTTGTTTGTAAAGAGGCAATATTACTAATATCGTTAATGTTATATACTAATTTTTAGATGGATTAAATGAGTTAATATTTTAAAAAGGTCAAATCTGGGGCTCATAGAAATTATTACATTGTTTTCCTTATTTCTCTTATTTCTCACTCTGAATCTCAGTAGCAGTCCTGAAATTTCTAAACAGGGAGGCCTAAGCATAGTGATTTGAGTGGAAAGGGGGAGGGGAGAGCAGGGGCACTGCTTGAAACTGCTGTTTTGTTTTGTTTTCCTAAACAAGATTATGAAATTTCCATTGAACCCTACCGGGGGAAATTTGGTGGTAAAATATATTCATTTTTTGTCAAGGCAGCAGGGGAAGATGGTGGTAGGATATAAACATTCAACTCAGCATCCCCCCAAAATGACTATCTTCTTATTTTTAATGAAAACAAACTATCAAAAGGACAAGCCACGGATTAGGAGAGCACATTGGACAATACTTTGAACTCCGGATCCAGAGAGGAAGAATGCTGAGAGCTCACACTCACCTCTGCGGTCCATTGGCCCCAAGTGTAACTGCTGGAACACTGGAGGTTACATCCAGTCAGCACGTCAGATCAGAGAGGGGTAGGTGTGGGGCGCTGGGATAGTATAACACCACAAAATGGTGGGTGGGGTAGGCAGGGACTAAAGGAGAAATCATGCTTGCAGGCTATTTCCATTCTATTGCTCATAGGCTATTTCTATATATCCTCCCCCTGATCAAGATGAACCACCCACTTGAGTTGGGGGTGAGATGCCTTGAAGAGGTAACAATTCAACACAGGAAGCTTTTGGTCTATTCTTTGTTGTGAGGCAAAGGGCTTGTAGGGTCAAGGTTCTGAAGAAGGTGTTTCACACATACACACACGCACATGCACACGGATACGCACACGCACGCACACACACACACACCCCAAATGGATTCTGAGGACTTCCGCTAGTTTCCTCTATCCCATTCACACCTCTCTCACAACTAACACACAGAATAGGTGGAATTAAAAACCTACTCTTAGATGCATCATACAAAATTCTAAGTAAACAAGATGGAAACATTCTAAAGGCTCTCAGAAACACTGAGCAAAGGAACACGAAGATCACACGGACATTAGATGTCTTGAATGCAAGAAGATAAAGGATTAATCCTTCTAAATGCAAAGGGAAAAGAACTTGTGGCCTATAATTTTATATGTAGCTATTTCATCACTTAAAAATAAGGATAACATTAACATATTTGTAGGCATCTAAGATTTCAAAAGTTTTGCTATACACAGATATATATACAAATAGTATCTGAAAATACCCTCAGAGAAAGTACTATGGCAAGAGGAGAAATTATTCCAGAAGAATGAGTAAGAAGGCACAATACATGATGGATATGCAAATATATTAAGATGTTTGTTATGTTTTGAGGGAATATGATGTACTATCAATTTTACAACAAAGATGGGAAATAGTAACATCATTACCTTCTCCTTTGTTTCTTCTATAACTCCTCCTGGAAAGGAGGTGTTACAGTGAAAACCAATAAATCTCTGGTAATCTCTGCTTTTTCTGTTTCCTTTTCTTTTGGCTGGAGACAAAGAAGTGAGGGAAGCAGACACAAGTCTCAGCGACAAGAGAGTAGCCAGAATTGCTCTGTGCCTCCTTCTCAGGTAGGGTCTTTGAGAAGTGGCAAAAATTCAAAGAGGGTTGGGAGAAGAGTTCTGAGGAGAAGAGTTAAAGAGCCAGGAGGATCTTCTTCAATAGATGCCAGGGAGTCAGCAAGACCTCAGAGAGAGATGATTGCTGGCTTTATCTTGTAGATACTCACATCCATTGTTAGGGAAACCAGAGGATGGTGTCCATGCCCACACATGTAATCATCAGCCGAGAGCACCATGATAAATGCGGACAGGAAGGAAAGTCTATGAGAGTATCTGCAATTGAGGATCATATAGATTGATGGACCTTTCAGGGGACACTTAGAGAGATGACTTGATGACAACAAGGATATTAATTGTCCAACAATATGTAAGTCCTCTGAGACTCAGTAACAATCCCAAGAAAAACACTTATTTTGCCAACCCAGAAGAATAGGGCTTGAGATAGTTCTTAAGTTGACTTCTAGATAAGAGTTCTTCCATAGCTGTTTCTTTTAACTGAAAAGTATACCTGTTACATATGGTTATAGTTTTAAAGTTTTTATACCAACAAGGTTTAAATAAAGGTCTAAAACATTATTGAATGTATCTTAAGATCACTTCTTTGCTCTCTACAAATTATGCACTGTATGGGTAAGTGAAATACACCTAAATTTCTGGCCCTTATTTTAGAAGTCCAGGACAAGTTGTCAATGTAACCTTTTGATTTATATTCAGTGGGAACTAAAATGAATTGTGTGACATTCCAAGTGTGCAAAGAACTGCCACCTTAGATATTTGATAATGAAGATGATGCTTCACTGAATTGGCATCTCCCTGTCTCAAATTCTAAAACTGAGTTTTTCAGTTAACTGGACAAGCAATTGATATGAAAATAGTCATGATAACAAAATAAAAAATATGTGTCTACTTAAATTACTGTAAATGAGGGGTAGACTCTTCAGGATTGTTACTATTTTGAAAGATTTGATAATAAGTCTGGTATTAAATATTAAATTTGGTACTAAGTAGCTTTAACTCACCAGTAAGCTTTAAACAATGTGAAATTGTGAAGTATTTATAGAAATACTGTTTTGGTGGGAAGCTAAGTACTAATGTTCCCCAGAGATTCTGATGCGAGATGAACATACACACACAGACCTTTTTTTTTTTTTAAGATTTTATTTATTTTTTTGACAGAGAGAGACACGGCGAGAGAGGGAACACAAGCAGGGGGACTGGTAGAGGGAGAAACAGGCTTCCCACGGAGCAGGGAGCCCGATGTGGGGCTCGATCCCAGGACCCTGGGATCATGACCTGAGCTGAAGTCAGACGCTTAACAACTGAGCCACCCAGGTGCCCCCACACACAGACCATTTAACCAGTGTTAATTTCAATCCCTACATCTTCTCTTCAGGTAAGAAACATGCCCATCCACTTCATTAAATGTCACCCTATATTACTATTCCACAGTCATTGTCTTAAGGGCTTTCATTACATCCTCTAGATTTTAAATTGAATGTCAAATAGATTTTGGGTAAGAGAAATAAAAGATTTAGAGTTTCTTGTGAGAAAAGTTCACGGATAAGTTTCATACTTCTCATATAGTTTATTAAATGTTAGGTTTAATAAATTTTAACTGGCCACACTTTAAAATGAAAAAACAAAAAGTCACCTTTACATTTATTTTTACTCCACCAAGCTTCTTACTACTAAGGTCCATGTTTTCAAAATCAATCCAAACAGTGAGGCAACTGGTCGGGCAAATTCTAATATAGCTATGTTAACAATAGGACAGAGTATTTGAATGTGGGATTATCTCATAAATCCAGAACACATGCTTAGTATCCATGCAATACCAGGAAAGATGATTTTTTAAATAACCCCTCCAAAGCAGATAAGTAAGTTGGAACCTACATGACTAGGAAAATAGTCATACTGCTTTTAAATAAACGAAAGGAAAAAGGATATTCCCCTTTGTGGTAAGCTGCAGAATGTGTAAGCTTTGAACATGAAGACACAGATATACTGGTAGATGCTGCTGGAGTTATGTTTGGAAGCGCTTGGAGACGTGGGGTGAGTTAATGAAATTAGGTCTGGACTGGACATGTGATTTTCAAATCATCTACTTGGAAGTAATGTGGGAAGGTAAGGGCGCAGATGTGACATGTGAGGGAGAGAAAACAAAACAAAAGGCAAACAAGTTCCTTGATGAATATCTATACTTAAAGGAAGGAGTAAAGCCTGACATTGGCTCTAAAACTGGGATGAGAATGAAAGATTAAGCAACTTTTATTTTTGTATCAAGGAAATCAGTGATGCCTACATCAAAAGGTAATCCACTAAATACTTTAGCAAGCATAATATATTGAAGAAAAGACAGCATAAGACTGGTGTATGGCTTTGAAATTAAAGAGAAAGTTTTTAAAAGATTAATTACCTTAAGCACTGGAAATGTAAGGAAGGGATAAATATTCCCTTCTCTAAGCAGAAATGTGCTCCCTAGTAAAAAAAAAAAAAAAAAAAAAAAAAAGATGTATCAATGGCAGGTACTTCAGTCATCAGAGTTGGTGCTGTATTACTTTGAATAAATGATCCAAAAATATAATGAAATGCCAAAGATTATAGGTTATCTTACATTATTTTTGAAAACACAATGTCAAGCTAGGAACAAAGGAATAAATAAACCAGAGGAACAGCTTGTCAGTATATGTGAACAGACTGAAGAACAGTAATAATTTTAGAGGAATAGGAAGACCACGCTTCAGATGATAGACTATGGTCAACAAATTTCTACCCAAAAGAGGGGACACAGGAAGCAAAATGAACTCCTATTTTTCTAGTGTTCTCTAGTGTCCAGTCCAAATTTAGGGATATAAACAAAAGCCCAATAGAAAAACGTATCTTACTCCTTTATAAAACATACTGTAAAACATTTGTTAAAAAAAAAAAAAAGCCTTTTGTACATGAATTATCAGAAAACTCAGGACAACCCAGAAAAGAACAACTAAATCCATCAAAGACTTAGACCACTACAAGAGGGTCTTCTGTTATTACTGTTGTTATTTCAAGGAGAATAACCTACACTCTCTGGAAAGATGAAAGATGAGACAAGATGTGTTTACAATGCCCAGTAAGAAAAGAAACATAAACATGGCCACGAATTTCCCATTCACTATAAATATGTATCCCCAAACCCTGAAAGTAATATTTGGCAAACAAAAGAAAGTGCTTCACTCTCTTATCCTGTGGATAGTAAACCTTCAAAGTGCTTGATCCCATACTGCTAAACAAGATGATAACATAAGTATGATGAAGAAGCCTTTAAAATCAGTATTTCACAAACTGTGCTCCACAGAACCAGATCAAAGGGATATGGGTAGATTCTGGGGGAAAAATAGGTTTCTATAGTCAAATAAGTTTGGGGTATAACAGAGAAACGGTTCAAGAGTTCCCTTTACTATAGGGCTTCTAAGAGCTTTTATTATATAACATGCATTTTATGTTCGATGTAAGCTAGGTCAATATAGGTCAATATATGCTAGATTATACCCTGATAACAAACCCTGAACTCTAGTGGCTCAACACAATAAATGGTAATTTACAATTGACACTACATGCCCATCAAGCATGCCCACAGAATAGCAGTGATGCTCAGTCCACAAAAACCCCCGACCAGTGGAGTTACCACCATCTTGTACAACCTGTACATGGGGCTTCCTCCATTAACACAGTAAGAAAAGGGAAACAAACAACAACAAAACAAAACAGAGATTGACACCTAGCTCACAAGTCTTCCAATGTCTTATTGTGAAATTTAACTCAATCTGCTCACACTTTATTGGTTATAACTGGTCACACATGCCAGTACCCTGTGGGACTGGAAAATATAAAGAAGCAAAAGCTTATGTTTGGTGAGCATTAATATCTTTGCCCCAGTGTCCAAGAAGGAATTTTAAAATGCAGCATTTCCCCAACTCATTTGAGTATAGAATTGGTTTTTTAGTGTTGTATTTTATAGAATTAAGTGTCAATGAAACACAATTTGGGAAATACCAACTTAAGTAAGCTTTTGCTTGATAAGAAGGAATTTAAGCAATGTACTTAATTCAACCATGGTATTTTGATATAAACACATTGAAGAATCATAAAAAAAAGGATACCAAAATTAAAGATAAAATACTGGGAACCCTAAAATATAGTTTTGACTCAATATGGCAGTTGTTACAATATTCTGTGTTAGTATATAACTCATGCATACACACACGAGCTGTTTCTACATCTCTGAAGGAGTAGTTTTGTTGTTTGGAAGTTTAATAAAGGGATTGTTTTTCTTCTGATATTTCTACAATGTTAGTGTTAACAATGCCAGCCTTTGATTTTTCTTGTCAAAAGGGAAGTCAGCTTATCCCCTTGTTGCATTATATTTCCATTCTTTAATAGCACTGAGTAACATGCATATATTTAATGCTCCATAGAGCTCATATGCCAAGCACTTTATAATGCACTGTTTAAGAAATTCCATGAACTATTTTATAGTACATATTTCAAAGTCAAAGTTGGATTCTGAAAAATATCTATTTTTGGAAATTTCCATTTTCAGTCGACTTGTGTTTTATGTTTTCTCTAAAGTGGCTGTTTTGGGGGAATTTTTGTTTGTTTGTTTGTTTGTTTTTAGCATCCCTGTAAAGATTTTTCATTTTGCTTTTTGTCATCCATTGAGTTGTAGTAAGTATTCTGAGTTATTTTTAATTGGAATGATTTTCTTTTAATCTGTTTATTCTGATTATTTAGGTTCTTATTTCTCTTTAAAATAAAATTCTTATCTTATATATTAAATTTGGAATATATATCAACACAAAACTATTCAGAATAGATGTGCTGCTTCCAAATACACCACGTCAAGAACTATGAATCCACAATTTTATCATCATTGGTGCAACATACATAGTCTTATCTTATCATTGTTAGTAATTAACTAATTATTACTCAAATTCTCTGCATATATGTTCCAAATAATATCAACAGTATAAGAGCATATCTATTTTTCAGACATTGTTTAATATGTAAACTAACTCAAGAATTACCAGTTAGCAAAAAGGGACTAAAGAAATTTTACTCACTCTCTCACCAGAAACATAAAACCTCCAAAGTATTATTTTGATTTAGACTGGTTTATTCCATGCAAGATTCTACTTGTGAGAGGGATACAGGAGATTATCAGTATCTTCCATACTATAAATTCAGAATGTTCTAGACATTCCCTAAGCTGTCATAGCTTCTCTGAATAACTCATCTGCAGTATAGGGAAATGGGTTCAATAACTGGTTTGTTTGCAAATAGCATATTATGGTGATTTTAACAAGTTTAGGCCTTAGATTCAGCCAAATCTTGGTCAAGACTTACCAAATATATTATTTACTAGCTATTGACCTTGGGTTTGACCAAAACCACTTACTGAAGATACGCTTTTATTGCTACTTGCCCCTATTTCCCAAATCAACTCTTTTAAATATATGATGCCAGGCCTAAATCTTTATGTGAGAACAGGAAATGACTGTCTGCAACATATCTTCAAATAAAAACAGTAAATAAATAGGCTTGGAATACATATTTGTAAATACAGTAGTTCTCCCTTATCCACCGTTTTGGTTTTCATGGTTTCAGTTACCTGCAGTCAAAGGCGGTGAGAAGCACCTGATCCTCCTTCAGACGTGTTGTTAGTAGGTCAGTACAGTGCCTACCTCATCCAGCCCACTTCGTCTCATCACACAGGTATTCCATGCCCTCAGGCCGCCACAACAAGAAGGGTGAGGACAGTCCAATGTTATCTTGAGAGGGACAGACCACATGTACATAATTTTCTTACACTATATCGTTATAATTGGTCTCTTGTATCGTTAGTTTTTGTTGTTAATCTCTTACTGTATCCAACTAATGAATTAAACTTTATCATAGGTCTGTATATATAAGAAAAAATGTAGCATATACACGGTTGGGTACCCTCTGTGGTTTCAGGCAGCCATTGGGGATCTTGTAATGTATCTCCCACGAACAAAGGAGAATTACTATGTGATTAACACACATGACATACACACATATTTATTGAGTCTCTCAGAAGCAGAGTACAGGTAATACTTCAGAGTGCTTAGGTAATATATCATCTGAAACACAGATATTAGCAATCCCCTCCCCCCAAGAACTTGAGGTTAAAAAGTTCAACTAGATATTTTCAGAGCTTTATAAACAGTGGATAGAGGTGAGATAAAATGTCAAGTCTAACTGTTGCCACATCATGTGCTCTTAAAAACTGCCCTCATAAAGGCATAAGATTATTTCAACTAAAAGTCACAAGAAGCACAACTAAAATAAAAACTAATAAAATGCTAGAGCGTATGTTTTTCAGCAGAATGTGGAACAGCTGGCACTAGCGTATTACCACATAGTCTCTCACAACGGTGGAGGGGGTTTTTTAAAGACAATTTATAAAAAATTATTACCAAAAACATATTCTTGGTACAAAGATTTGGCTTAAAAGAAATCAGTGCAATATGATGCTAGTAACACTTAATTTTAAGTTAGAATACCTCAATTCCAGATATTATATACTCTTCTCATTATCTATACTGACCAAAGGCAAGTTAATTAACCCCATGATCATGAGATTCTTTGTTATATAAAATAATGTCTACACTCTTATGCCAGAAATTCCTCAAAAGCATAAACTTCATTTTACATACCTTTTGATTTCCTGCACCAAACACGGAGCTTTAAGGGTTACTGACTCACAGGATGCACTGGGAAGACCATTCACACCATAGACTCTTTGGCACCCTTTGGACAGGGGCAGTCCTGAGTTTGCAGTGACCCTGAGCACTTGGTACCTTTTAGGGATTCAATCCACTGTGAATGGCCACCAGTATTTCCAGGAATTAAGTAAAAAACAACAAATATTAAATTGTTATCTTACTGCAAATGACATGCCAATTACTCTTTTATGATTTCTACTGGTCCTCTCCCTCACATTGTTTGACTACATTGCCGAGATAGTTAAGTGGAAACCACATCATTATGCCACCACTATTAATAATATCATCTTCTTTTTTTTTTCATCTAAATGGTTTCATTCAAAATTTGTTTTAGATGTTCTTCTCTACCTGCTCAAAAAATTGTGCTCACCCCTTTTCTGAAGCATACCTTGCATTCAAGCCCTGTTGCCCAACATGTTTTATAAAGAAACAATTAACATAAATTTTGAGAATTATGGAATTATAAGAAGCTAAAAGGTAAAAGTAATTTTAAACCATTCTTGAAAGTTTAGGATTGTTGTAAAAACTAGCTCATGAGTCCAGCATATCTTTTTTTTTTTTTTAAAGATTTTATTTATTTATTTGACACAGAGAGAGGCAGCGAGAGAGGGAACACAAGCAAGGGGAGTGAGAGAAGGAGAAGCAAGCTTCCCGCAGAGCAGGGAGCCTGATGCGGGGCTCGATCCCAGGACCCTGGGATCATGACCTGAGCTGAAGGCAGACGCTTAACAACTGAGCCACCCAGGCGCCCCAGAGTCCAGCATATCTTCTGACATGTATTCATGATGGTGTAAAATCTGTGAAAATACCATTAAAGCTTTAGTCACATTAATAAATAAGAAAACTAATAGGATTGCCTCTCAAAAATTCTGCTGAACTTTGGCTCCTATTTTTATGTCACTTTATTGAGTAGAGCCAATCCAAATGTAACCTCACAGGGTAATTCTCTTGTGAATAGCTCCTGCAGATTTAGATTAAAATGGTATCTGGCTGTAAAAAAAAAAGCAGTTTAGCTACAGTGAACACCATTCACTAATCCTCATGTATCATTTGTGAAATGCAGAGTATGTGTGGCAAACATAAATGTCCTTTGCCTTTAAACACTCAATGAAGATGGAGTCTGAAAATCATACCCAGGACTTGGCTGCTTCTGGGGAAGAAAACAACTGGAATGGTCAAGACAATTATGTTGATTCCAGCCAACAAATGCAAAATAAGCTTCTTCAAGAATTTTTTTTTTTAAGGGAGTTTTAAAATGTGGTAGCTGTGGTTAAGTTTGCTGCTCCTATTTGTAAGACTGGGCTACTTCTACAGCGATCACATTTTGCTGTGTATATTCAACATATCTTGACTGAGTTCTCTTCCCTGTCATGCACAGTGTGGCAAGAGATACGAGGCTCAGCAGCCCTGGAGATTTTTACCATTGTCCATATCACACTCCACAACACAGAGGGCAGAGGGGACCATCTGTACAGAGAAGCATTTCATAACCTTTTTTGAACTCTTGGCTTCTTACTTGCTTTTTCACTCCATCTTCTGCATTCCTCCACCAGGAAGGTAAAAAAAAAAAAAACCCCACAAAACTGCATATTTTTTAGTTTATTTTATGAAAAAAAAAAGTACAAGACTGCTTTTTCAGACTACGTCCCCAGCCGCACCCCACCCCAGAATTTTCCCCACTGCAGGTTTTATTGTGTTTAAGGAAGTTTGTCTTCTTACCCTTTCCACTCTCCATTCCCGGAGCACCCTGACTCTAGGGGTAGTAAAGTGAGTTTTGAATGACAAGGTGCGGACTTAAGCCTGAGCAAATTAAGTTAGAAGTGACCACCAGGTAGCTTATGTTTTTAATTATTAATTTGCTCTGTGTATACACAGGCCAGAGTGATCACTTGTACAAATATACTAAATTCAATTTGGCAGAGAACACACAGATATTGAGATCATTAATCACCCTGCGTTCTACACCAGCTAAGTACTTTGTAGTCAAAACAAAAGCAATTACAATAGAGTACTGATGTTTGGTCAGGCAAAATGCATCTTAATATAAGAGAAAGAAAAATCAGCCATTCCAGACACAATTGTTAGGGGTATTAGGTGATTTTTTCATTAGCTCCTGTCTCTGCAAAGAGATGGTCTGGCTCATGGAATGATACTGTGTTAATAAGTCCACCCCACATATCAGGGCTCCAAAGTCAACTGGTGTGGCCAGACTTAGATTCTTATGAACCCAACACCAACTCTGTGAACTATATGAAAGAGACTGTAACTAATTAAATGTTTTTTTTTCCTGTTATTTTGGTTTTGCTCTTCACACTTTTCAAAAGAAAGGTAACAACCAAATGTATCTAACAACGCAACTTAAGAACTAAATGGGACCCCACTCCTTCATTTTACCAACTGTGGAAAGAGGTAAATTGGTGTCCGCTTTTATATAAAACTGTTGTTTTTTTAACTCTCTGACCAGTATTGCTTCCACTCTAACAGATATTCTCAAAATTACTTGAAAGAGATTTTTTTTGATCACCTAGGAACATCCTATATAATTTTTGGTTCTGTGGCTTCTACATTTACAGTGTTTTATAATGAGGATTTACATTTAGAAGAAGATAAAGAATAGTAGAATTCTGAATGATCAACACATGCAAAATTCATTTATTCTACTGAACTTACTGAAGCAAGAAAGAAAAAGAGTGCCTTGAGCTTCTCAGTGTAAAAACAGTAAACATGACTCAAGATGATAATTCATAGCAAGATGTTCTCAGAAAAACTACAAAAGCAACTTTCTCTATTTAATCATTATTTAACAGAAAACACCCCCATCTCTTGATCTTCTGATTTAATTTTTTTCCTTGAATATACATTTTCCCAAGTCAGTGAGTAGGCAGAATCGTGTGAGTTTGGCTTTCCCACGAGACTGTTGAGAATTTATTTTGTTCAAGACTAACGTCTGTATTTTGATTACTTTTTAATAGGGTC
The DNA here is from genome assembly GCF_002201575.2 of Neomonachus schauinslandi. Lineage (NCBI taxonomy): Eukaryota > Metazoa > Chordata > Mammalia > Carnivora > Phocidae > Neomonachus > Neomonachus schauinslandi. The sequence goes on along the minus strand of NC_058414.1, from coordinate 96,621,123 downwards.
ACTGAACAAGACTTCCTGTTCTTAATGACTCTTCAATACAACCACAAAGTAAGAAAGGGCTATCGTGGCCATCGTTAATGATTGGGCATTTATGGTTGTCCTGTGCACAAGATACCATAGAGTAAGGAAAGAGAATAATAAGTACATTTCTCAGATCCTGGGAGAGCTACTCATAAAGAATTTAGAATCACTGCAATATGGCATCTACTGACCAAGGATTTAATAAGGCATAAAAAGAAATGTATTAGTCTAGGGGTTAGTAGCTCAGGCCTTGGAGCAAGACTGTTTGGATTTAAATCCTGGTTCCCCACTAACCAGCTATGTGACTATTACAGGTAGTAAACCTTTCTCTGGCTCACTATTTGTGTGACTCTGTAGAGCTATTTAACCTTATGATAATGCAGTTTCTTCATGATGAAATGGAAATAATAATAGAACCTACTTCATGGCTCATTATGAAAATTACATTATTGATACACATAAAGCACACAGAATTGTTTCTGGCTAATAGTATGCACTTAATAAACGTTAGCTATAATTATTATGGTAAGAAACATGGAAATCATATCTTAGGAAGAACAGTTGCAGCAACTTTTATATACAAGAGAAGGCAGATCTGACCAGAGTCACTCCAAAAAGCAGAGCTAAAAATAACAGAGGTTTCAGGACCACAGACTTAGATGGGACCCAAGGAAATACTTTCTAATAACTAGAACTGTCAAAACGTGAGCTCCTGATACACTGAAGATACTTAAGAAGAGGATGAATGACTTTTAGACATATTAGAGCATATTTCTATCCAAATTGCTACTAGATAAGCATAATAAATGTATTCCCAGTCCTGAGGATCTATGAGATTCTATGAGCAAAATGGAGGGAATCTTACTAGAACATATGTGTTGCCTGATTCGGCATTTCTCTGGCTACAGGCACTGTCAGATCCAGCTCCTGCCAAGCCCATTCAATGACCACCACCCCTCCTCCCAGGGGAAATATTTTTCTTAAGTTTCATCCAGAACCAAGCATTATACTATTATTCTACTAACGTAGAAAAGTGTAACAATTATAGACATTCTGACTCGGTAGTCTATACAAATAGACACGGGAACCTGCGCCTTAGTTTTAATATTTCAAAGAGCCTAACGGAACGCTTACTATTTCCCATAATGAGAATGAATGGATTAACTATTCAGTTCCTTTATTTTCAACGGAATTATGTTGATTGAATTATGTTATCTCAGGTTCTTGATCATATGAAGCTCTAAATGTTTTCATTATTATTAACCAGAAAAATTAGTCATTAGTTTATATACTTTAGTGTTTAGGAAATTTCTTTTTTTAAAGATTTTATTAATTTGAGAGAGAGAGAGAGAGCATGAGCAGGGGGAGGGGCAGAGGGAGCCCCACATGGGGCTTGATCCCAAAACCCCAGGATCGCTACCTGAGCTGAAGGCACATGTTTAACCCACTGAGCCACCCAGGTGCTCCAAAGTTGAGGAATTTTCAAAACATGCAGGCCTTTGGTTAAAAGATAATTACAGTAGTAAGAGGTTCAAATAGATTGGTAACCATTCTATAGGTTTGTTAAAACAGGCAATTAAATGTTAGCAGTTTTAGAAGATAAGATGTCATGCAGTCGGAAGAACTGAGGCATAACAAGGTATTGCTGGTTAACTGTTTTGAGACCTTGGGTAAATTATATAACCTCACTGAATATCAGTTACCACCTCCTTAAAATGAGGATAATGTCTGCATTTGCTTATTTACTGATTTGGTCATGCCCTGCCTACTTCTATGAAATATTTTATATATATCATCAAATAAAATATAGATTAAATTACAGATGGGATATATTTAAAAAAACTGGTTTACCTTAGAAAATATTTTTATTGCTGTCAACATATTTTAGTCCCAGAAAAAATATTTTGAATGAAATTACAAATTTGTTAGTAATACACAGACATAGTGTCTGTGATTATCACTGAGCATGTGGTTTGGTTGTAGGCTTCCTACATTCATTGGCAGTTCTGAGTGAACTAAGATATGGGTTAGACTAGAAAACAATGAGTATATGAGGTTTACAATGTCAGTTTCATATTTTATGATCAAAATCTATAACTGAAAGAAAACAACAACAACAACGACAAAACCTCAGCAGGGTGAAGCAATCCGGGTCTGGCTCTTGGGCAAAATCCTGACCACTGCCTGGATTTGACCTAAGAATAGTTTCTATGTTTTTTAATGGTTGGAAACAATCAAGAGTAGAATAAAATTTTGTGACACGTGAAAACTATATGAAATTCAAATTTTAGCATCCATAAATAAAAGTTTATTGGAACACAGCCTCACTAATTTATTACAGCCTTATTTATGTATTTATTTATTCCATATTTTCTACAATGGCACTGTTGGGCAACTGTGATGGGACCGAATGGCCTCTAAAGCCTAAAATGTATTTATTTTCTCTTGGACCCGTTACCAAAAATGTTTGCCCCCTGATCTAGACGGCACTGAATTGAACCATTTCCGCTGAAGACTATCTTAATGGTGTAGTTCCAATTCACAAAATAAATATGAATTTGTAAGTGAAAACTTACAAAATACATACTTAAAGATGCATATATAGGTAATCTTTTTAATCATGGTGAGTTTGTAGTCTTCCTGAAAAACAGTATTATCCTTTCAGATATATGGAAGCACTTACTTAGAATGTTGCTTTCTGTTTTGTTTCTATTTTAGGGATGAAATGAGAAACTGCTAGACAAATAGTATAACATAATTAAGCAGTTATTGAAATGCCAAGGCAATACATTTTGGATTAAAATGGATTTAATTGACTATTGCTTTTAAAAATTTTTAAGTATTTTTAAAATGTTTAAGATATATATTTTGGTATAAAATATATACATATATCTACATACATATATGTAATGAAATATATATATATATATACACATATACACACACACACATATATATAATGAAATACACACACACATAGATATAGCCACACACAGATTTTATACACACACACACACACACACACACACAGAAACACATTTTATCCCCCTGCCTAACCCAGAAGCACACATAAGAACACTGAGGCAAAAGTCAATAGAACACCCCGTTCTCAGTGCTAGTGTGTGATCCTACACTGCTCCTCCAAGAAATGATGGAGGGGAATTAAGCTGCCCTTTGCCTAAGTTTCTTTGTCCTTGAAATGTGAGAGACAATAATTATGATAATAAGTACCTCCATCACAGAGTTCACTTAGAGAATGAAATGACATTATACACATAGTGCACTTAAAGCAGAGAGGGGCACATAGTAAGCCCTCAACAGTATTAGTCAACAATTACTCTCATGGTTGCTCTGGCCATTGTGATTTCCTGGTCCCCACCATTCAGAAGGGTCTACAGATACACGACAACATCTTCAGGGACATGTCATCTGTCTTAGCAGCTGAGGAAAGAAAGGCACCCATTAACCTGAATATCTCATTCTGTAAAAATAATAATTTTTGTCACATAAGGTATGGATGGGGTGGAAAGGACCCCAGCTGCAAAGATTCTTCCCTTTCTCTCATCTTTAGCAATGCTGATTGCCCAGAAAGTTCATTACTCATGCTTATTGGAAGGAAGCTTTTGTAAGAAGGAAGGAGAAAAGAACTCTGAGCATTTTTCACTTTCTTGTAGGGATCCTGGCAATAGGTAAAGAAGGCTCATCTTCTCTTCAGGCAAAACTTGTTTCTCATTCATCAAAAAATGTACATAGTATAATAGTAGACTATAAAAAAAAAAGTATCAGGAAAGATTTAGAAAAAGGAGGAGTACATTCCAAAAGCCCAACAAAATACACAAAGAATTTGAGATTCATAAATTTTGCTGAATATTCTGAGGGATTCAGACATATCATGGTGACGTATTTAACAGCTTTCTTCTCTAAGTTTAAGCTAAGGTTTGCCTGATATTAAAGCCCATGCTCTTAATGTTATGGCGTACAAAATCTCTGAAAATAGCAAAGAGAAGAGCTGCCTTCTATTTTACTCTCAAAAATATTTGTTATAACTGTTCACAGATTTAAGTGCTGCCAAGCATAATGCATACTTAGTGTGCAGAAATGTCATGCCCAGGAGAACGGTGTGGGCATAAGGAGGCCGATCGGCATGACCTAGAGCATTTGGATAACAGTTTTGGTCATTCCTCATGTGGGTCACTTCACTCGGTTTCCCCTTTGAAAGGGTGCAAACTGTGTGGTTGCTAAGAGATTAGAACACAAATATCCTTGATTTCTAAGTGGGGTGCTCAAAAATGGGAGAGTAGGGCTTACTTGTTTATCTCTCCAGCCCTCCTCCTTTATACACTGACCCTAAAACTTCTGGCATTTTCCCCCACGCCTTTCAACCCTACTACCTTTCCCCACGGAGTTCACTAATGACAATAATATAACCATTAATCACAAAATGCTTGTGGGCAAGGACCGTACCATTCATTTTTCAAAGAAATAAATAGAAGTAAAGTAGCTAAGGAAACAAGAATCCACTCGTAGAGTTTTGTCTCTACTGTAATTAAAATATGCACTAAATATTTAAAGGGTGCAGGGCTCAAAATATTATTTCATATATATGGTTGTTCTTCCTTCCCAAGAGGGAATAAAGAAAGAAATTAAAATGTGAACTGTAGTAAGAAAAGTTGCCCTAGAGATGAGGAACTCAAAAGGAAAGGATATAAAGTAATATGAGAATGGAACGTACACATTAAAAGGTTTTAACAAGTATTAGATAAGGAACATTAGATACATTTTGAAGGAAGCTAAAAAATAATTCTAGTAGTTCCATGATAGTAGTTTCTTCACATAAAACATAGAGAGTTAAAGACAAAATTTCTAAAGTAAATTTGATTTATATTTTATCTCTTTATCTTATAATAAGCTACATATAATGCAGACAAAGTATATTTTAAGAAATTATTTACTAAGATCTGAAAAAACCAACTTCTTTTTGAATGAGCAAAGTATGTCTAGCTTGGAAAAAAAACATTCATACTAATGAACGTTTTGTGTTGTATGCTGCAAGGCAATTTACTCTTACAAACTGCCTTGCCCAAAGCACTTGGTAAAGAGCCTCTCAGAGACAGAGATAGTGTCAAATGGGAAAAATAAAGCACGGTCCTTCGGGAAACAAAAGGAAGAATCTAAAGAATATAAAAAAGCCAAAATGGCACAACAAACTCCTCTATGAGGTTGAGAATAAAGCCTGGCACATAGCTATGACTTAAGTGTCTCCCTTTTTCACATATTTTAACACAAAAATGAAAAAAATAGATGTATAAGAATGTTCATTGCAATATTTTTTGTAACAACAAACATCATATAAAATTTTCCCCATAGGGAAATGAAACATCAATACCACTTCTACTGAAAAAAATAAAGTAGACTTCTGCATGCTAATATGAAAATATCTCCAAGTTGCACTATTCAGTGAAATAAGCATCTATACAGGAAGGCCCATTGTGTATAGAAATCTATCTGTATACTCATGTCACTATATAGATAATTGGGAAAGAGAAACAATAGAAAGGGATGATACATGGAATCTATGATCCAATGGAAGGAGATGGTGTCTGAGATAGGAAGACTCACTATACTTTGTCTTGTATACATGTTCAAAATATCGGAAGTCTTCTATAGTTCTAGTACGGTTCTTGATATATTTTAGATCTATATTGTATAAATGGTAGTTTTACTTTTAGTACATTTAGGTAATTGTTACAATATTCTGAAAAATTCTGAAGATTGCTCATTATTTAAAATTTTACAAATATTTAGATCATTAACTAAGTGACTCAAAATATTTAAATGGGTCATATTTAAATGGCTATTTAAAATAATGAGATGATTATTTTCTGAATATTAGACCTTAGTTACATTTTTTATCTGTTGTAAAATTCAATTTTAATTTGAAATTGTTTACCAGGAAAATTTTTGTATATATACACATTAATATTATTCTAACTGATCATTATGACAGATCAATGGATTAGAAGCTAGTCAACCAAGAACCATGGGATTTTTGTTTAAATTTTTCGTGTCTGGTAGTATGCTTCATTATTCCTCTATACCTATTTAATAATATATTGATAACCCAATTTTGTTATTGGGATAGTTTATTCTAATTTTATGTCAATAACATGCTATACACACTTGGGGAAAGAGAAATGTAGTTAATATCAAGATAGATTCCATTATGAGGTTTCATCATTTTAGAAGTAGATGTAACAAATGGCCCATCTTATAGTGTTCTATAAAGTCAAAATTCTTTCTCTCATTTTTACTCCTCTTTTTTTTTTAAAGATTTTATTTATTTATTTGAGAGAGAGAGTGAGAGAGAGAAAGAGCACAAGAGGGGGGAGCGGGAGAGGGAGAAGCAGACTCCCCGCCGAGCAGGGAGCCCGATGCGGGACTCGATCCTGGGACTCCAGGATCATGACCTGAGCCGAAGGCAGTCGCCCAACCGACTGAGCCACCCAGGCGCCCTTTACTCCTCTTGACATGATGGCTTTTTCTACCCTCTACCTGTGACTACCCTTTCATACTGAAGCCCATTTATCCCCCCAAATCCTTCACATAAATACAGAAAATCTTTGCACAATACGAGTCAATATATGTGTTGTCATAAACAGAAAATAATCAGCAGGGCATTCTGAACATATCAGTGCAAAAGCTTGCCTAACTTTTCTTCCTTCATTAATCTCCAGTAATACCTGAGAGCCCACAAAGCTATAATAATGTCATTTGACCAAAAACGCAACAATGAAAATCAGTGACAGTGCCTATGTCCATGTTTCCTCTTATGTAAATCAATACAATTATTCTAATATTATGACTAAATTCCATAGTTTTGAGGTGCTGTAAAATGGCCAGGCAATTTTATGAGCTCCCTATCAACTGGGGCATTCAGTGAGAAATGGACAACCACCCATAAAGACTGTCATAAAGGGGACTTCTGTTTGGGGTGAGACAGTTGGACAACTATGGCCACATCCGTCTGTGACAGTATTCTGTTTGCAGGCACACTGCCAATTTTAGTTTTCTGCCTAAAAATTAATATTGCTAGAAAACTCTTATTAAAAATATTCTTAACCATGGAATATTAAAAGTCAGATTGAGAAAAATTATCTCCCCTTTTTGAATACAAATTCATTATTGTAACATTCTTCAGTGATCTAGTGAAGATGGATAAGATAGCAAGGAACAAGGCATTGTAGAGTAAGAAGGGAGAGGGAGAGATGTGGACTTTGTTCATTAAAAGAGACACTTGCAAAGGCAAATTAAGTCCTTGGCATTAATTCCTTCTGAAGTTCGTTCAGGACCCTCAAACTTGAAGGTGAGATTCCAATAGCAAGCTCCAGACAAGTTGTTTAGAATTTTTCACTGACTAAAAGGGAGTTGTGAAACTGGAAAGGAGAAATCTTTCCAGTCTCTGTGGGCCTTTTAAAATCACAGATCATAAAATTTCAACAGAACCTTAGATCTCATGTAATCTAGTACTCTCATATTATAGATCCAGTAAGTGAAACTCAGGAAACTTAAGTGCCTAGCTTGATAACTTTTCCATTACCATGTTTCTTTGGTTATTTAGTATCTTCTTGCCTTAAAAATTTTCCATGGTTCTTTATGTCTCCAAATAGTAAGGGATCATATTTTCTAAATCTGCACTGAAAAATTGGCCTTGCCTAAAAAGGTTAGGCCTCTGCCCTTGGGAGGTAATCTGTGTCATACCTGAAAGGATAATCTTTGTTTAGAGTGAGGATTCACAAATACCCAACAGTCTGCCCAAGTCAGAAAGCGTGGGGGCTGCCCCAGTGAGAAAGACCAGTCATGTGATTTAGGCTGTGGGTTTTGGATCATGAGGTATCAGTTGACCTGCAGAATGAATTCAACCATGAGGGCACTCGTCCAATCAATTTACCTACGTAAACCCCAGTAAACACTCTGGACACTGAGTTCAGGTGAGTATCCCACAGTTGGCAATACTCTGTGCATATTGTCATACATCATAGCTGGGAAGAGGTAATACTACCCATGACTCACAACTCAATGGGGGAGAGGATAACCACAGAAGCTCTGTATTCGGACCCCTCCCAGATTCTGCCCCTGTGTGTCTCTTCCTTTGGCTGACTTTATTCTACATCCCTTCTCTACAATATTCAATAATCATGAATATAATAAACTTTCTGTGAGTCCCTTGAGTCCTTCTAGCAAATTAATGGAACTGAGGGTGGTTTGGGGACTCCTTCACTACCAGCAATTGGTGTCAGAAGTCAGGGAAGTTTTATAGGGATGTTTTCCTCAAATTTGGCAATTTGGCTAATTTTGTATGCTAACTTCAATAGTCACATTTAAAGTTTTCTTAAAAGTTACATTACCTCATTTTTGGATCTGATAATATGAAGTTACAAGAATAAATATTCCCTATAGAAAGGCGCTATGATGGTTAATTTTGTATGTCAACTTGGCTAGGTCACAGTACCCAGATATTTGGCTGTGTTTCTGTGAAGGTATTTTTTAGATGACATTAATTTTTTTTTTTTAAGTAGATTCCACATGGGACTTGAACTCACCACCCTGAGATCAAGACCTGGATGCTTAACTGACCTAGCCACCCAGGCACCCCTAGATGACATTAACATTTAAATCAGACTTTCAGTAAAGCGGATTACCCTCTCTGATGTGGATGGGCTCCATCCAATCAGTTGAATGCCTTATTAGAAGAAAGACTGACCTCTCCCAAGGAAGAGAGAATTCTGCTAGCCTAGTGTCTTTGGACTGGAATTACAATATCAATTTTCCCCTGGGTCTCCAGTCTTCCAGCCTATCCTGCAGATTTGGGACTCATCCACTTAACAATCATGTAAGCCAATTCCTTAAAATCAATCAATCAATCTCTCTCTCTGTATTTGTATGGACTTCCTATTGATTCTGTTTCTCAGAAGAGCAGTGACCAATACAGAGGCACTGAGTTTTACCTAGAGATAGCCCCAGTAGGCACTTTAAAGCTTAGACATTTGAAAGCTCAGAAATCCCAAAGGATAACATGAAATTTATTGTAGTGGGATTTCTAAGTGTTTTCTTACACTGCGACATCAACAACTCCGGAGTTCATAAAACACTAAAGTAATATGTTATAGAACACAATATTAACAAATTAAAGTCCTCTCATACTGAATAGCACTGACTCGGTCTGGCACTAATCTACATGAAGACTAATACAAACAAGAAGTAAAACAGAAAGTTAAAATCAGCACAAGGGAAAAAGTGCTGACAACTGTATCATTTCCCTTCTCCTCATTGCTACAAATATCTCTTGAAATACCTCTGTGCTACAGAAAGCTACAAAAAATTTATTTGATAGAGCTCTACTTCCTTTTTTTCCACAACATTCCTAGAGGGTGGCCTGGAGGAAAACAGTTCTGTCAATAAAAACTCCTTTTTATGAAGAACCTTTTGTGGAACCTCATCTGTCTATACATGGTGTGAAAGAAGTTCTCACACACTGACTTCATTCTCAGCTTTTCTGGGAACACGATGCAACCCGTAACAATGAACAATAGCAACAACTCAATCATGACAGTATCTTATAGAAAACAGTGTATTATATTATTTCATATAACATTGGTTTCCCGGGAGTTGCAGATGAAGGGAAGAAAGACACTGAAGAAGGATTTTCATCTGTGTATTTTAGAATATTATAATGGATATATGTGAAATATATTTATTACATTATTTATGTATTCTATGATACACATTATATATATATTTACATATACATGTGAATTATTTACCTTTTTAAGAAAACCAATAAGCAAAAAAAATTGTAGATTACTGTATTTTCTGACCCAATTTCTGGGGGAAATAAAGGAAGTTATTTATACAACTATGTAGAATATATAGAGAAAAATGCAAAACCAACAGTTGCTAGTAATTACCTCTGGGGAGGGAAACAGGTTGTAAAGGAAGCGTGCAGGGATTTCATCTTTTTATTTTTCTTCCCTTTCTATTTAAAAAATGTTTATGATTTAATTTTATACTTTAAAAATTCTTTTAAAGACTCCCATCGGGATTCTTTAAAGTAGTTGAAGTAAGTGCTGGGATGTGTCCTGCCATGCGGCGGTCTCCGGCAGTGACACAGAGCTCTGCGGGTCAGAGCTCCTGAGGGGAGCTCCTGGGATCAGCACCCACGCACAGAGCTCGCTTGCCTGGACCCTCGCTGAAAGTGGTGAGTTCAATGTTATTGTCCTGTGAAAGAAGCAAGTCACATATTCTAATTCCCTTTCCCAGATGAGGTAGAATGTCTGAGAAGTAAAATGACCATGAAAAGTAGGACTGTGGGGTGTCTGGGTGGCTCAGTCAGTTAAGTGTCTGCTTTCAGCTCAGCTCAGGATCTCAGGGTCCTGGGATGGAGCCCCGCCTCAGGCTCCCTGTTCTGTGGGAAGTCGGCTTCTCCCTCTGTTGCTCCCTACTGCTCATGCCCACTCACACTCACTCTCTCTCTCTCTCAAATAAAGAAATAAAATCTTTAAGAAAAAAAAGAAAGAAAGAAAATAAAAGTAGGACTGAAATCTGCATCTACCTGTCCATGAGTGTCCATGACTTCATACCACCTGGTTCTCCAGCTTTTTATTTGTGCCTTTTCTCTCTCCCCCCACTAGAAGGTAAACGCTTCAAGAACAGCACCCCTATGTGTGCTTTCTTTGTACCCCTGCACCCGACAGCCTAAAGTGGTGCCTGTGCTTAGTACACTCAGCATATCTGGGTCAAATGAAGAAATGAATGAGAAATTCAAGCAAAGACGCTTTTGTTTTATCTGGCCAGAATGGCCTGTATCCAATGAATAACTCCATGGTATATATAAGTATGTATAACTTCATATACTGTCTCCTGGAGCACCTTTGAAACACCAGATCTTATCATTGGAACTAATCATGAATTTTAAATACATACTTTTCATGAGAACGCCAAAACACACAAAATTTTTAAACCATGAAGTTAGCATAAGGAAGTTCATGAAAAAGGGTCACAGCGTATGGGGCTAATAGCTGCCTCTCAAAGGAAAAACCCAGAAAAAGAGAACTCTGATGATAAGTAAACAATCCATATCTGACTTAAGACAAAGATCTAAAGTTGTCTTCATGTTTAACTTGGGTCTGCTTTAGAATTCCAATTTAAACACAAATGGTAGCATAAACATGCTGTCTTTGAGAGCTTCTCTTAGCAAACAGGCACTTAGCATGCAAATCTATAACATAAATTTCATTTACAAATGGCATTGCAGGAAGATCCCTGCTACTTCTCATTCTCTAGTCACAATAGATGTGAAAAAGATAACTAGTTAGAGAAATAACTATAATTCAAGTGGAAAACTGACATCAAGTCCCATAAGCTTCGCCAAGTAGCTTTACTTTTTGACAGTACAGAGTTCTTTACACAGATAGATCTTTTGGTTCGGTGACAGTTTTACTAGAATAAAAGATGGACAAGAATTAAAGTGCCATAGGGCAGTTAAGTACGGGCAGACATGGTTCAGAATTCTTTCTCTTCCGTTGTCCCGTAATCCTCATCAAATGTCAAGCCTATTGTATACCGGTGAGAGGGGGTCCATTGCATAATATTTTAGGATAGAATCCAAGTTGTCTTTATTTAGCTGCTCTAAAATCAAGGGACAGAATGCCACATAATATTTTAAGAAATAATCTTCTCATCTGGAAGATTCTGAGAGTTGTGCTCTATTGTATTATTTATTTATTTATTTAGTGCTTAGGTGCACAATTTAAATGAGATGAAGGCGTTGGGCAATGGATTCATCCTTGTCTTCATATCAAAAATACAAGTGGTGGACCTAATGGGACAGAACTTAATGTGGGAAGTATTTGAAATACATAGAAAGAGAGTCTTTTTTGAATGAAAAAGCTCTGATCAACAGAGATATACAATTAACCACAAGAGGGTAAACACAAAGCTCCAGGGAGTCTTATCACCTTATAACATTTTATGGTTATAAGCTGAGTGGCTCCTGAGGATTTTTTTTTTTGGTGTTTATTTTTATTTTCTTTTTAGATAATAAATTGCATAGACATCTCTACAGTTAAATTAGAAATAAAATATATACATATGTTCCTAATATTTTAATGGTCCAATGCAATAATTGTATAGAATTCTAAACTTGGACAATGCTGTGAGATCAAAAGATCTCAATTCTCATTTTACATGTCATGAAATGAATGCCAGTTAAAATGTTATATATGAGAAGATATGAAATTACCAATTTTTCAAGCAGTAATAAATATAAATAATTTAATGGATATTCTTTTAGTGCTACTTTGTAACTAACTCAAATGTCTTTATGCGATTTTTGAATAGAATTCTTTTAATTTTATAGATTATCACAAAATGCCTATTCTCTAAAATAGAACTTGATAAGTCTTGAAATTGTGAAATTATTTACTGAGTTGAATAGAAAGGCATTATCATCATCAACTGAAAGACAATTTAAACTGACTTCTTAACAAGAAAAATTTAATTTTAGGGGCTCCTTGGTGGCTCAGTCGTTAAGCATCTGCCTTCGGCTCAGGTCATGATCCCAGGGTCCTGGGATCGAGCCCCACATCGGGCTCCCTGCTCCGTGGGAAGCCTGCTTCTCCCTCTCCCACTCCCCCTGCTTGTGTTCCCTCTCTCACTGTCTCTCTCTCTGTCAAACAAATAAAATCTTAAAAAAAAGAAAAATTTAATTTTGTAAGTTTAGAGAATTTTACTGCACTCCAGATATATAAATATTTGTAGTTTTTCTTTTTAATGAAAATACAAAAACGTACTAAAATAAGAATCAACACAAGTCTCTGGTGGCAAAAATACTTTTACACAGTCCTCTTAACATAAAAAAAATAAAATGTAGAGATTTTCCTGTGATTCTAAAGGGGTGGGCTCTCAGTTACAGGGGTGTTAAATCACATGGTTCAAAAAACAACAGGTACATTTAATGGAAATCAGAATTAGTTGCATTAAGTAACAGTTAACAATTTTCAAAAAATTCATTGAGCATTACATTTAATTTTTCTTTTGGCAATAAAAACCATTAGAGTTTCATTTTATTGGCTGTAATATTTTGTAAATGCAAATAAAGAAATTTTACTTAAGTGTACCCATCCAATTATTTTGAGGTAAAAACAATGTGCTTGAAACTGATTCCTATTATTGTAAAAAAGAAAAAATGGTGTAATCAAAATGAGGACATTTATAGTTGGAAATACCAGAGAAGCACAAATAAGAAGAATTAATTTGAAAATCCACCACCTTTTCCTCCAGTGAAGCACTCGTGTTTTTCTGAAGCTGGGTGCTCACGGGGCAGTTAATTTCTCCGTGAATTCTGGCGCTTTGTTCCTTATGAACTGACACCATCAATTGTGATTTTTCCACTTGAAGCACTATTAAATAAACTAACATGCTCCACTAGGCACACAGAACTTGCAATATACACCAGGCCACATTCTACCCTCTGCTGCCAACGGGGCCTCTAAGTTACTTTTGCAAGTATTATTCATTACAGAATAATCTCCAATATTTCCACATAATGCTCCTTTCCTTCCACCTTACTCCCTCAAAATGGATTTTATTTTATTTTATTGCAAATTATATTTACGTGAAAAAGTGGATGGAAAGCCTACATTAATCTGTTTTGGAAAAGCGGGAAAGGATATTTTCTTCAGGATATTGCTGATATTCAGCAGAATAAGAGCTTTTAAAAGTGTCCCCCTCTACAAAATAGGACCAACACTTCAGGCTGTTGCCCTGTTCCCAGGTGCTGAAAAGTTCTTGTGGCTGGATCCCGGGGCCCACCTACTTCCAGACCCAGCCCTTTGCCATGTTCTCTGGAAACCCTTGCCCCATCCCATTCTCTTTCCATCTCCTTTCACTCATCCCTTTCTGATCTATGAGTTAGCAACTCAAATTACTACAGGGTGAGGCCAGGAAGCAAATGAGCTAAGCTCAGGGTTCAGACAACAGGTGGGTGTCAGGACGGTGAGAAATGGAGGGTGGCCCTGACTCCAGCTGGTGGCAGCAGTCACCTCCCAAGCAATGGCACGGGGGTGGGGGGGAGATGCGGTGGGGGGGTATCCGGTGGGTGGGGGGAGGGATGCGGTGGGGGTGGGGGGGAACGCGGGTCCAGTCCTGCCAAAACTTCAGATTTCTCAAGAGGAGTCACAGTCTCTGGGGACTCATGGGAAGTTTCTCAACTTTTAAAAAGCAGACACGCAGCTGAGTGTAATTTAAAACAAAAATATGTGAACTAGACAAAACATACCTGTAATCCAGGTTTGCAGCGAGGTAGCTACCTGTTCTTCAACGTCGACACCACCTTCTCCTTCAAATTCTCTAAGTACTTAGGACGCTGCTTCATACATAGTTGATTACCACTAAGAATTTATATTATTGTGTACATATATGTCGATAAAGTTAATTAGTATATCAGGACCCACAAAATGGAGGCTACCCCAGTGGCCTCGCCCTCATCACCAATCTAAACCTAAGTCCACCTGCACTTACAGGAAACACCTGTGGAGGAATCCAGCCACACCCCAATCACAATCCCCCAACTCGGCGTTAGCTAGCTTACCTTACTCTAGAACGTCGTACCTGCTGGCCTTATCAGGAAATCCCTGACCTCTTACCCATCTGCTCTGTTTCCAAGATGCCTCTTCTGATACTCTCTAAAATTTGCTCTTGCCCCAAATCCCTCAGGAGGATTCTCCATGGCTTTTAGGCACTGTACTCCCCTAATCTATGGATGGTTTCTCGTGAATGAAAGACATCAGACTTGGTACTACATTACATTATTGTTAGCATTTGGTAATGTACACATAGATATAGAGAGAGTCAGTCCTGCTGCTGCAGACGTTTACAGAAATGGAAAGGCAGGGAAGTTTGGCAGTTATTGTTATAGTTAGTATGTCTGGCTTTGGTCTGAACAAACAACTGAGTTTCGTGTATTCAGTTAAAAAAAGTTTACAAACTGTAGGGGCTGCAGAATATCTGGTCTTTGAGGTCACTGATGCCGACAGGGGTGAACACAGCTTCCCCAGGAATGAGCTTTTAAACTCCAAAAACAAGGAAAGAAGGCTCAGTAAACATTGCTTTCCTTTTCCAAGGCTAATGTTGGAAGTTTGTCACCCCTGGGGAGAAGAGGACTGTAATTCATCTGAGTGGTTAAAATCTCTTATGCAATGGATATGCAGAAAGAAAGAAGAACAACAAAAACATGAAAATGTGACAAGATGAGATCACCCAAAGGAGACACTGTGAAACTCCTACAAGGCTGAAGATATTTTCAACCTGCCCAGCTGATCTAGAGCTTTGTTTATAGTGTTCTTTCTCCATAAATAGAAAATAACCTGCTTCCAACAATGTGTAATGAGCCTTTACTCAGCTTATTTTGCTCAGAAATACTGAAACTTCTTTCTTTATTTCTTTTTTTGGGATTTTGGGAAATGCACAAGAATACCTCCACACCAAATTCCAAGAGGAAAGTATGACCCTGAAGAAGGGGATATGGTTCCAAAGAGCATTAAGCAATGGTCCCTCTTTATGATGCCAAGTCGTGACTTTGACCACTTCCTCTCCTGTGTGTTTCTCGGGTATTGGGTACAATCACCAGCCTGAGGGCCTTTTATATTCTACATACTAAAAAAGTCCCATTTCTTTACCATTAAATGGCTACATTTTCTGCTGTTTTCAATACTTTCTGAATAAAATTACTTGTGTTTATTTGTCCAAAACCCAGTCTGTGTTACTGTAATAATGACCTGATTCTTCAACAACCAACTGTTTTGTGGTCTCTCCAGAGGCAAGGGCTCTCCCTTTTCATGTGGTTAGGATCTAAAAGCTAGTGTATCTGACTAGAGATAGAAAATGTATCCATTTCCATGAGGCACAGGTAAGAAGGAAGGCATTTATCCCAGGATTTTTGGGTTTACTGTATGACTAAACTAAAATCCTTCACCATCAGCTTTAAGATTTCACAGTAATATGAGGAGCTACAGAAAATTGACCAGCTTTATAAACTGGCAAACTCAACTTCTGTGTCAGTTGGCTGTAAGTAGTGAATTAATTCTAAGCAAGACATTGTGGGGACTTACAGCTCCATCTCATAGATAAGGCACTACTACTTTAATATGCAACTAAACAAAATTGCTGCAATAACTTTAAACTTCCCCACCACGCATCTTCAGCACTTTGGAGGGACGAATGCTATGTAAATCTCACAAATGCTAGGATGAGCCCATGGCCGGAGTAGGTATTATTCACCGTGAAAAGGCTGCCTGCGTGGGCCCTGAAGAAATCTAAGTCTTGTCTAGATACCTTGTCCTGATTTGTCTGAATTATCAAACAACGGATTTCTCTTCCTGACACTCTTCCTCAGTCTTTAGCCCCAAATTGATAGAAGAATAGCAAAGCACTTTCACAAACCCAATCTTTGCTCCATTGGAACGGGTTCCCAGGCATAAAGTGCACGAGCGTTTTCTCAGATTTATAGATACAAAACCTGCCACTGTGAACCCTGGAGTGACTTAGGATCCCCCTTAGAGCCTGGTCAGCATGCATGGACCTGCAGGGCTCCAGGGGGAGGGAAGATAGCTGCTCCGGGCTCCTCTTCACCAACAGCCTCAAAATAACCATGTTGCGGGTGTTCAAAATACATAATGACAGGCCAATCTTCTTCAAGCCGATTTTATATCCTACCACCTCCGTATGTGGTCATTTATAACTTCCGTTAATGGAAAAAGTTGCAAATCTGGGCACCACATGATTGAAACCGTTTTTGCAAAAATCAGTATCATACAGAGACACTGGACTTCCAATAATATGCACCTAACAGATTAATGGGGTTTACGTGCATTCCTCTAGGGCAGAGAAGTCAGCAAAGTCTGTAAATAGCCAGATAGTAAATATCTGGGGCTTTGTGGCCAGTGAGTCCCCACAGTGACAACAAATTTACAGCAAGAAAGCTGCCAGAGAAGACAGGAAACAATGGGTGTGGCTGTGTCCCAATACAAGTTACTCACAAATAGGGACAGTTGCAAGGACTGGCATTGGCTTGCCCACACTTGCCTTAGCGAATGGCATTTTGTGAGGACTCCAGGATCCCTTAATATTTGGCATCCCAAATAAGGAAAAGTCCACGTAGCAGACAAGAGATAAAAGCAAGGGTGGAGGGGATGAACACTTTTCTGAAAACATAAAACTACCTTGATTTGGAGGTCCTTTCCAGCTCCCGTATTCTCACTTACGGGATTACTAGTGAATCATTACAGAGTCCTTGGGAGAAACACGGACTGCTCACAGAAGGACAGAGTCAGAAGGACACTGAAACTCCTCTCATCCATTCCCTTGCCCTCTTTGGATATTACTGAGAGCTTGAAATGTTCAAGTGTGTCAAGAAAGTAGAACCACAATTCCTGGTCCATTAATATAAATTTCTGCTCTTTCTCCTTGTCCAGGTAACTGCCTAAGAGTGGTTCTTGATGAAGAAGACAGTGGCTTTGAAAGAGCAACGAGAAGCACTGGTGGGGGGTGAGAAGCCTTTGGGGAGGAAGATGTACTGACGAATTTTGAATATTTTCTATTTTACTTCTTGAGTAAATTGACTTCTAAATTTTGTTTAGAATTCTAAATTATAAAATTTGTTTACTACTAAAATTCTATGAGAAAGTTGTATTTTCTTTTTAAGTGATTTCAAGCGACTTGTTTTAAGCAATTGCTTTTTTATCATCAACAGCATGTAACTACATTTGCCTCTCAAAACACCTAAATTCTTTAGATTTTTTTCAATATGGTATTCATTTTCTGGAGGAAAATCACTAATTGGTTCAAAATTCAAATAGCCTTTTAAACTACCTCATGAAATTTACTTAACATCCCAAGATAAAGTTGCGATGTACAATATCATTTACTTACCATGAGTGACAAAAGAGAATGTAAAATAGAACAAAAATTTGCTAAGCACTTAGTCTAGCTTTCAGAATTGTTGCAAGGATTAAATGAGATAACCATATAGTCATCATTTTTGCCGCTCTACCAATGAGGAAACTCAGTCCGAAGCTAAGTGGACAACGGCAGCGTGTTCACTTGGGTGTGGATTTGAATCCAGGCTGACTTGGTTGAAAGGATCCTCCTCTTTCCTTAACTCCGTTTGTTGTTCACCATCAAGGAGATTTCCAAATTACTTTATGTATCTGATTTAAAGAGGCCTCTGAGATAGTTCCAGTTGTTTTGAAGAATGCAGATTCTGTTTCTCTGTGCTCATTTTGCCACTTCTTTTAGTAAATAACCTTTGACTGGAGGGGGGGTAAAGTCCTATTTTTAGAATGTATTCGGTCAATAGATATTCTCTATAAAGAGAAATGGACTACTTATTTGTAATGGTTAATTTTGCTTGAATAAATGAACGCTATTCACTGTTTTCTCATCTTTTTTTAGATTTATGAGACTTTGTATATATTATTTAATGTTCAGTGACCAGGTTACCCTAGGTGAGTATTTTCCAGCTTTGGATTATTTATACACTTTATTCCAAAATACACGACCATTGACAGTTTACAGAATTCTCAAATGTGTTTCATGTCTGTAAACGAATCAGAGGAAAAGTGGCAGAGTGGTCTATTTGAACTCTTATTCAAGAAAATCACATTTCTAAGCTTCTTGGAAGAGCTAGTTGTAAATGGTCATAAGGTAAATGATGTATACATGTCCATGACAATCCCCGAAGCTTCCTGGAGGATGTTACCTTTACTGATTTGCTGTGCCAGTTGAGCTCATTTTCTGCAATTGTCTCCTCAAAGTTTGCACTACACCCTAGAACTTCAAAATAATTTCACAAAGTTATAATTCCCAACATAAACAGCAATATACTAGAATGGGGTGGATTAAATGTGTCAAGTCTTGACATGCTTTATGCTTTACTTGGGGTTGGTACAATAATGCTTCACTTCATAGACGAATGTTTGTTCAATATGGAGAACATACAAGAGCAACAACAGAACCCCACAGAGGAAATTGTTTAATGACGTTTATCACTATACTAATCTCTATACCTTTTATTAGTTCACTATCCTAACTGATTACACTTTTTTTTCCACATGGCACCAAATCAAGTGAAATCAGGTCTTACAAGAAACATTTTTTGGTATTCCTGGAAAGAACAAAACTTTTTTTCCTGATATTTTATAAGGAAAACCATACCAATATAAGTAAAGCACAAACTTCATTCTGGGTCCATTATTTCTTCTTTGTACATCCTTTCCCACTACTGATGTCCTCTGCCATGAGGTACCCAAGAACCTCTCGTGGCAGCCAACACAGGCCCGTAAGACATCAAAACTACCATCCCCTCATCTATCAGTGTTTTTAGTTAGAAAGTAATCTATGAAAATAAACCTTTGTGAGAACTTTTTTTCAAACACTCGTGACCCTAGATGATGGGTTGGAAAACATACACCGGAATTTTCAGAACCTTTTTAAGATCTCTTCACCTGAAAATTATAAGCCACCGTACCTTCTGTGGCTCCTAGGCATATGTGGGCACCATCCTTCAGACCTTAGGATGCTAGCCCTTAACAATCATGGAAGTTGCTCTGGCTTCCTACGCACCTTACTCTAATACGAAAGGTTCTGCAACTCTGATTCACGACAGTCTCAGGAGGATGACTCACATCCCCACCTGTTTTGACACTCTTTCAGCCCAACACTGACACTCGCTTGTGCTCCTGGATGCTTTCTCAACATAACGTCCTCAAGGTTCACTTATGCTGTCATTTGTGATAGGATTTCCTTCTTTTTTAAGACTGAATAAATATTCCATTGTATATACAAACACCACATTTTCTTTATCCATTCATCTGTCAATGCACATTTAAAAGATTGCTTTCAACTTTTTTTTTTTTTTAATGAAGAAGGGAATACATTTTTAAACAGTATGGAAAAAAAAAGGAAATACACTTCTTTTTGAAGAGATGCTGGCTGGACAGGCCAGTAACTCTTTACTCAGAAAGAATATTACTTAATCATTAATAAGTATCTAATTACCAAATGCAGTAATGTGCAGGGCACCTCGAGAGCTATCAGAGGAGATGGGGAACAAATCTGGACCATCAGGGAAGACTTCCCAGGGGAACTGAGGTGTGATGAGATGAGGAGGAACCTAAATGAGTCAGGCAGAGAGGGCAGGGAGCCTTCCCAGCACAGGCAAACTCCAGCTGCAGGCCACGCACAGTGAGGATAGGAGAGAAGTTGCTGTCCTGCAGGGTAGAGCAGCAATATGAGGCTGGGGCAATGCGCAGGGGGCGATGCCCAGGGGGTGATATGCAGAGGCCAATCCTGCCGGGCCCTGCAGTTATTCTAGGGACTGTGGTCTTTATTCTAAGAGCAGTGTACAACTACTGGGACAAAATGTCACAAGCTGATTTGCATTTCAAAAATATCACTCTGGCTGATGCACAAAACTGGATTAGAGGAGGAAAAGGTGCTGTGGAGAGAGTGAGGAGGTTGTTAGAGTCCTCCTGGTAAGAGACTGAGCTGGAATTTGGGAGACAGCACTGGGAACGTGGCTGGCGACACCGCATCTGCTACAAGAGACAATTTAGCAGGATGCATATCAGATTTATTCATCCCACCCCCTGCTGTGATCTGTTGCTCAAAGTCACGCAGTGTAACGTGGGTCTGCCTATCTGCTACAGGCTTCTCTTTATTCTCACCAAAACTTGTGGCACACTGACTCTGCGTGATCTTCAGGAGAAAGACAGACCTCTGCATTTTTATTCTGCTTAATTCCATTTTATGAAAACCAGGAGGATATGTTCTTTGTTCTTGAATTAACTTGGAAATTCAAAGAACTGTGTATTTAGCACAGAAGAAACTCCAGAAATTTACAACTGTCTCAGTGGAGAGAGTGGTAGTCTTCATTCCACTCCTATGTTTGGGAACAATTTTTTAAAAGTTTTCTTCTGTGCAACAGTGTTATTCAAGTTGGAGAATGTTAAGTAGAGCTTAGAGAAACTAGATTTAAACGGTTCTTGCTTAGGTTCTTACCATGGGAAGGTTTTTGGTTAGTGGTGGGTATTTTTGTGATTTTAAGATAACATCTGTTTTCAAAAATATATTTAATTAGGGCTAAAAATAACATTTCAGCTCCCCCACCAAAGTAAACATTAATTAGAAACTGATCAAAATTTAAAATAGTGAACTTATATGATCTGAAATAGTGTCTTTTGAAGTCTTATTACAAACTGACAAAATAGCCACAAGAACTAAACTTTAAAATATTATACAAGTTCTATACATTGTTAACAATTCTCATGTAATTGTAATAAAATAAAAAGAAGCCAGCCATTTGTCAAGTGGCTAAAATTTTGTTTGAGATATAATTATTTCATCGGAGTATGTTGGTAAATACCCACTGATAATTACTGAATTATCACTCAAATTATTTTGTGAACGTCATAGTTGATAATGCTTAAAAGATTATAATTAATTTTTCAAAAATTCTACGTGTACTATGGATAAAACCTTAATGTAAATTGACTAAACTCTCTAGTCAGCCCTTAACAAAAAAAATGACATACATATAAAGTAAAAATGACAAGTGTAAAAATGACAAGTGTGTCAACTGACATCCATTCAAAGCTCAAAACTGTTCAAGTATGGATGACTCTTGTAAGACATACAAATATACAAGAACGAACTACCAATTTATTAATCATATTGTACAGTAGAATAATTAATAAATAATTACTTTGGTAATTCAAATGAAGCAAAAGTAGAAAATAAAGTTAGAGAAATATAAACTATAATTCTAAAATTCAGAGCAGCATTTGGTTATGTTACTTGAATTCAAGGATATGAATCTGTGAAGTATTCAAAAATGTATATTAACAAAACAAAAAAAATTAAAAAGCAAAAAAGTTATTTGAATTCATTTGTAAACTCTCCAAGGTTTAAAAATTTTCACAGTCAGCAAGTTCAATTATTTTATATCTTAAAATGTCTTTCCCTCATTTTCAAGTTTCTATATATTGATATACAAAAGCCCAGCTGTATGTAAGAAGCCTTTTCAAGGCTGACAGTACATTACACCCAAACAGTATATAGACTTACCACATTGTGTTATAATTACTTGTCTATTTGCCTCTTCTTAGAGGTAGATACAGGTGTAATGTGAATGGACATAACTTGTGTGGATGAATTTATCTATAACATGATTAACCTATCCTTGTGATTTTATATCTTATTTTAAAACAAGAAAAAGAACAATGGCTATATTTGATTCTGGATAGAACCTTCTGACCGTCTGGTTCCTGGACTCATGCCCAAGCAGGGGAGATTCTCTCTGACCCCCTTGGTATTGAGAAAAAAAAAGTGAATTTAACAATTCACATGCAAAATTTAGATTGTAACTTTAGCTCAAATATGCAGGAAACAGCTGAAGCACAGTTTTAAAATTCATATGTTGGTGGTGCTCTATAAAACACAACATCAATAAAATAGTTGGTAATTCAAAAGTTTACTGCAGATATTAACAATATGAAATGAATACATACTCCTCTATTAACGTGTGTTATAGCTGCCTAATGTAAATGATATAAAAGATAACTATATAGGAACATATTTTATGTGGCAGATCTTCAACTTCTGAGGAAAATTCATCTGTAGATATAATATTTATAATAGCAATACATATATATCATGCCCTTAGTTGAAAATAAAACAGATTTTCATCTTTTAGATTTTATGCTTCTAATATTACGGCTGTAAATATGAGAAATATATTTTCTAAATACCAACTTTACACTGTGAACAATTACAGTATGAAATATTTTTTTGCATAAAACAGTATTGGGGATGGGATATATATATATATATATATATATATATATACATATATATGACAAAGATGTAATAAAATTTTGTTGGGGAAATTTTTGAGAAAAATAGCTAGTAAATTATGCTACTTTGCCTAAATAGCTTTTTGCTGAGTAGAAATTTAAAGAAACCTAAAGGAGAGAAAACACTACAAAATTTCATGGAATGGAAATGAAGTCCAAAGAAAATGTGAAAGATGTAAGTTAGATATAAATCATTCATCAAGATAAATAAAATATCAGAATGTAAACTGCAAAGATGCTATTAGAACACAGTATGCGTATGTGTGAGACATTAAGTATATGTTTTTCTACAAAAGCAACCAAACTATGAGTGTGCCAAGGAACAGATTTATGGGGTACCAAATAAATGTCTAATCACAGAATATTGTGCCAGGAAAACACGAGGGAACATATTTCTGCCTGTCAAGTTCACTGATCCCCTCTAGCTCCTCACGTTCTTTTCTACTTCTTAGTTTACTTATTTTTTAAAAAGATTTTATTTATTCATTTGAGAGAGACCGCGTGAGTGTACACACGCACACATGAGCTGGGGGGGAGGGGGAAGGGAGAGGGAAAGCAGACTCCCCGCTGAGCACTGAGCGCGGAGCCAGACTGGGGGTGTTGCTCAATCCCAGGACCCTGGGATCATAACCTGAGCCGAAAGCAGACGTTCAACCAACTGAGCCACCCAGGCGCCCCTTATTTTTATTTTTCTCTGCCGTCAGCTCTGTTACTTGCCTGGTCTCTGCCCATATCAACTGAAAAATGAGATGTGCTTTTTAGCTCCTGTCTGCCCTACTGTCTAAGAAATGAATACAACCCTCTCTCCTTTTTTATTTTCAGCTTTATTGAGGTATAACTGACAAATATAATTGTAAGATATATGGAACTTACATCGTGGTGATGTGATATATATACAGATTGTAAAAGGATTGCCCCCATCAAGTTCATCAACATAGCCATCACCAGTTCCCATTTTGCCTGTGTGAAAGAACATTTAAGTTCTACTCTCATAGCAAATTTCAATTATATAATACAGTGTTATCAACTCCAGTTACCATGTTATACATTAGACTCTTAGACCTTATTCATCTTACAGCTGAAAATTTGCACACTTTTACCAGCCTGTTCCTATCTCCCCTACCCTGCCCACTGACAATCACTTTTGCACTGTATTTATCAATACCTTCTCCTTTTATTTTATAAAGTGAGTTCTAGCTGCTATCCCAGTAGCAGGTGGAATGTACATCTGCATTAGGACAGTTATATAGACTCAAGAAACTGCAAAGTGGCATTATTTGAAGTCATCCCAGGTGTGCAGTGGAATTTACACGGTACTGTTTGTTCTTCATCTGTATCTTTCTTCCTGACTTCTCTTAAATGTTTCTTTGGAAGACTTTCTGGTCTGTTTGTTTGTTACCAATTACCCTCAAATGATACCAAGACACTGAAACATTGCACAGATTTTGGTTAGTGTAGGTTCACTGCTGGTTCAAATAGGATTCTCAGTTTTTCAGAATCTGCTGGTCACCCTTTGTGAAGAGAGGATTTCCTTACCAATCCAAGAGTTTTCAGTCCAGTCCTGCAAAGTTACGCAGATTCTTGTGCCTAAAATCTCCAAAGTCTTCAGCCCTTCGAACTCCTTATACATCTTAAGCCTATTTTTCCATGCTCTATTAGGGTTTCTGAGGGTGAGATCAAGAAGAACTTGTTAAAACTGGTTCTACCCATATATGATATTCACATCATTTCCTTATGATTCAAGCTTATTATGTCACAGATCTTGAAAGAAACAATCCCAGAATCCCACTCTGTATATGTTTCATTTGAACCTTTACTGACTGTTCTCAGATGCTTTGCAGAACTGGAAAATTCCTTTGCAAAAATTATACCTCTGTTAGATCTCATACTAAATTTCCCTTGATAGAGATGTGATAAGCCTTAGTTCTAACTCACTGAGACAAGCAACATTTAAAACAACTTAAATATATGAATATCCAAGCCTTCTTTTGCATCAAGTTATCATGTCTGTCTACTTACTCCAGCCAAATGTGCTTTACTAAAGCAGAAACAATGGGCAAGAAGAATGCCTACCATTGAAAAAAAAAAGGTAATTCAGGAAAAAATACTAATAGTTCATCTACTGACTCCCAACATCCTCTTCATTCATACTTTTTACTAGAACAGTTTTTCTCTAATTACTTTACTAGGCAAATGCAGGAAACTCTGCTTCCATTTGCCTTCCGGAAGTTCTATTCTAGTGAATAGCTGAGAGAGAGTTGTGGCAAAATGGGCCAGTTCAGACTGAGGAAATGATTGGTTCACTGTGGTATAGGGAGGAAGGTTTGCCTTAGGAACCAGACCTGGCCCAGGGAAGATATAAAGGAAGAGAGCTCTCCTGCTAGAACTAGAATTTTCTCTTCTAAGCTCTCCTAGAACAGCAGCTGATTGACCACCAGTGGTTTCCTCAGAAAGTCAACATCAGTGTTCTGACCTCACGCTATTTAAACAACAATAGTATAATAAAGAGATACCATATTTCTCTTCTTAGTTAAGTGAATCTGAAATAGAAAGAAGAAAATTGGAAGGAAAATGTACTCTGTCACACACAAAAATAACAACCAATGAACAAGTGACTGGAAAATGTATATTTAGAGGAAAAAAATGTTGAAGGAATTCTATCTATCTATGTAACTGTGATACTATAGAAAATAGAAATCCTGGGGTGCCTGAATGGCTCAGTCAGTTAAGCATCTGCCTTCGGTTCAGGTCATGATCCTGGAATCCCGGGATCGAGTCCCATGTCAGGCTCCCAGCTCAGTGGGGAATCTGCTTCTTCCTCTCCCTCTGCCCCTCTCTGTTTGTGTTCTCTCTCTCTCTCTCAAATAGATGAATAAAATCTTAAAAAAAAAGGAAATAGAAATCCTATATCTTTTAGATTAAATCATAATGCAAATATTTTAAGAAGAAATATTTTCTAAGCTTTTGAATTCATGAGGAAAAAACTATTTCCAGCCTCCCTCCATCCTGGTTGGCTCCAAAGTCTCAGAAGTTTAAAAAAGCCAAATGTTCTTTCAAAGTAACCACGTTGACTTTTTATAGAGAGTCCCAACTAACTTATTCTCTGGAGAGACAGGCATAAATGTTCAGAAAATACAAAATGTGTTTAGACCCAGCTTCACCTCCCTCCAGAGATAAGAGATATTTCTCCCCTGTGGACTCTTTATCAAAGCATGTTTAAGCTTCAGCTTTTAGATTCAGAGAAAAATGCAGTGTAAGATTCTAGTGTGTTAAAAAACAAGCATGTGAAATTATTCTTGGCATTCTGCTTCATAAAATGTCTATGTTATTCCAATCTGCCCTCCAATTTTGTTGTTTTTCACTTTTGTGACTTGTTTTCTATAGCAGTGGATTATTTCTATTTATATACGGACAGGGCTAGTATAATACTTCCTTATACTGATACTGGATATTAACGAGGAAAGGGGGTATATGTCCAGATATTTTGAAAATATTAGTTTCACAATTACTCAAGAAATTGGGAACACGGGGAGTGTAGATACTCACAACAACAAATGATTCCGCCTGCACAGCTTGGTCATTAGCAGCAAGCTCTTTCCTCATCATTTTTCAAGACAGTTCTCACAAGTAGCTAACTTTCATTTGAACCTGACTCATACTGTGGCCCTGTTGGGTTAATTGACCTTAATGTTTCAGATTCTTATACATTAAAATAACAAATAGCCTTTTGAATGACATCTAGGCGGTAGGAGTGACAGGCAATCAACAATATCCTCCGGAATGACATGGAACTACAGTATGTGAAATACCCAAGGATCACTGCTGTCAGGAGTAAATGTTGTAAATGTTGCCTCTAGGAAATATATTTATGTAAATCTGCGAAAAAATCTACTGACAAGGAGCAGAAGAGTCAAGGCCTGACTATGACATGTGGAAGTGCGCACACCAGTCAAGAGGAAATGGATCCAAAATCCGTGTCAAATCTTATTAAAGCCATGGGGTCTAAATTTTCAGAGAATGAATCCACTTTGCAGTCAGCTTCAAGTCATATTCCATCTATGTATTATAATTGGAAAGTGAAATCTTAAAGGTCAAATAAAAGTTCAAAGGTCAATATTATTTAAAGTCCATTATAAATTGTGAGAAATAATGTACTACATGAATCAAAAAGGCCGCAATAAATAAACTTCTAAAAAGTAGATTGCTATGTTTCTTAGATAAGAATTAGAAAACTTGGGGCGCCTGGGTGGCTCAGTCGGTTGGGCGGCTGCCTTCGGCTCAGGTCATGATCCTGGAGTCCCGGGATCGAGTCCCGCATCGGGCTCCCTGCTCGGCAGGGAGTCTGCTTCTCCCTCTGACCCTCCCCACTCTCATGTGCTCTCTCTCTCTCTCTCTCTCACTCTCTCAAATAAATGAATAAATAAAATCTTTAAAAAAAAAAGAATTAGAAAACTTTTCTTACTTATTAATGTATCCAAGGAATAATATGAAATTTAAAATGTTATCACTTTCAGACAAATAAATACCTTTATTTTCTGTTTAATACTCATAAACGCTAGCTGTCTAACAAATGTTTAAAGAGTATATATTTTTTCTGCCAGTACAGAATCATTTCCAGAATTTAAGATAAAAATGTTTTTGCAATAATTATGCTACCTATATTTCTACAGCATTGCTATCAACACATTAGTTCCACAAAACATTTTAACTGATTCCATTGTTCACACAGAAAAAAAAGTTCATTTTCTTGTAATTGCCTAATCAAGTAAACTCTAATTGCAATATTCTGTGAGTACCTTTGATAATGCTTTATAATTCTAACCTGGAATTAATTATTTGGTAGTACTAATTAAACTTAGAAAATAAAACTACATGGTTCAAAACAACAACAACAACAACTTAACAACAGATGCTGTGTTTTCTTGCTTAATATTATTTTAAAATATATAATTAAACTTCAAATGTTGACTTATATGAAACACTGGAAAAATGAAGTATGCAATTCAGGAAAATTGTTCAAATGCTGCAATTAAAATATTAAATAAGATATATATAGAGAGAGATAAAGGAGAAACATGATATTTTATGAAATACTTTTTTTAAAGTCAACAAGATAAGGAAACTGACTAGACAGGCATTATTTTCTCAGAAAATTGAACAGCAGAAATATCATTTAACATCCTATAGGCTATAGCATGTAGGAAGAAATGATCTATCAGATGCCAGGTTAAGTATGGAAGGAAGGAAGTATATTAATTGAAGAAGATTAAGCCATTTACACTGTGCAAAGAACATTCAGGAATATTAACTCATCTAAATTTGCAACCATTCTAGACATGAAATTATTCTCCATTTACAGACTAACAACTTAAAATCTCCTACGAAGATTTCCCTGACTAATGCACTCTAAATTTTCCTTTCTCAGATATTCATTTTTGCCCTTTGCTTGTAGATAAAGCTTTCTATCCATTCATCTATGTATGTGTCTGGCTAGCTAGCTATTATCTTTTCTTTCTCTTCTGCTACATGGACCATTTATGGCTGTTATGCTATTTTCGATTTTATCAATGAAAGTATTTACACTGAACACAGCATTTAGCTGTATTGATATTTATTTTTATCAATCTAATCTGATTTAGAATATTAGCTCTGAAAGTAAGGACACTGTTCAATTCATTTTCTATAACAATACTTTCAAACTGTGATCTGTTAAATATTTAGTGCCTATCTGTAGGACTGACAAATATGAGGAAGAAATTATTAGGCTCTTCCTGCCCCTTACCCTCCAACAGGAAGCTATAAGAAGAGACTACTCAGCATGATCATGCTTTGAACATATACTGGGTACAAAACAATGCCTTCCAACTCGGGTGTATATGACATAAAGCATAACAAAACCCTTGCCCTTCCCTCTGCATGTGATGAGGTAAAGACTCTGGTGTTGGACCCCTTGGGTTTGAATGTCCTCTCTCCCACTTGCTAGCCTTGTGCCTCAGATTTCCTGTTGTAAAATAGAGGTAATACAAGTATCTACCTCCAGAGGTCACCGTGTGGTAGAACCACCCCTCTTTGTAGGTGTGTAAAATGCTAGAAGAGTTCCCGACATATAACAGAGAGTACTTTAACTGTTGATAAGGAGATGATATATCAATATAAATTACAAGTTACAAGAAATAAACTTTAACTTTAAATACTCTTAGTTTACCTCTTTCAGCCACACATTCATAAACCTTTCATGAAAGCATATATTAAGCATCTTTCTGTGCCAGGCCCAAGTCATGAACTGGACTTGCAAAGAGTAATAAAGCAAGATTCATTTTATCAAAGATTTCAGCCTCCAGAAAAGACTCTCTAACTATATTTATAGGATGTGGGAATTAGTCTTGCTCTGGATTGAACAATAAAGGATAGATTGAGATTCTTCTCCACATTCCAATCCAATTACCATTATTGCTAACAAGCTCTCAGGACTCGTCATATCCTCCATATATCTTTTAGTCTGGTGTAACATTATTTAAAAACTAACATTTAGTTACCTGCTCCCCCCAGTACTTCTTTATTCCATGACTATTTTCATAGCAAATCTCTGCTTTTCTTTCCTTTACTTAGGTAATCAAGGTGCAACTTAAGATAAGTTTATGTACACCTGACTAATCTAAGAAATGCCATCCAAATGCCCATGGCAATCCACATGCAGGATTGACCATGGCAGTAAATCTCATTCCTCCAAACACAAATTGCCATGGGTCAGCCAGATTGACTCAAGCACATCTATCAACTCTTTTGAAAAAAAGCAACAATAACCAGGCTTTGAAAAGATCTGAAAGAAGAGTCACTTATTGACAACTGTATCTTAGAGTACTTGTTAACAATAAAATTTG
This sequence comes from Neomonachus schauinslandi, assembly GCF_002201575.2. Taxonomy (NCBI): domain Eukaryota; kingdom Metazoa; phylum Chordata; class Mammalia; order Carnivora; family Phocidae; genus Neomonachus; species Neomonachus schauinslandi. The sequence continues at coordinate 96,591,254 of NC_058414.1, read as the reverse complement.
CTCCTCTGTAAGCAAATGTAACATTAAAAGGAGACTGCCACTGAATGTACATACATCTTTGTATAAAAACTAGAGACTTAATGTACATAAACTTAGGTTTATGACTCTTCTTAATTGTTCTGTCTTTAAATGTTTATATTTTATTTAGTAAATATTCATGTATTAGTCATCCAAAAATTTTGTTTTTTATATAAGGCTAACCAGAAAACAAAACAAAACAAAACATTAAGTAACATTGCCAATCAGCCACATCTAGCAGAAATATTCTAGAGAATTGGGCAAGAATCCATAGATAAACTAAACTCATGGGACCCCTGCATGTGTCTTTCAGCCCCATGGGGATACCTAACCACCACAGGCTGAATTGTGGTAGGACGGCTCCAATAGGGAATCCCAAAGTAAAGCAGATGCTTTTCCAGGTCTGGAGCAGCAAATTAGGCATGAAATGGCATTAAGGACAATCCTGACTCCTTCCCATTGACTGGCCCTATTATCTTTCAAAACCTAAAAAAGAAGACACCTTCAGGTTATACTGAGATTTGGTTTACCAAGATCTCTAACACCAAAGAAAAAATCTCCCAAATCAGTATAAATGTCTCTCACAGGTAGATTTATTCATTCATTTATTTTGCTACTCCAAGTTGGAATGAAGCATCTATTATATCATAACTAACACTTGTCAGGGAGTGAAGACGATAAATAAGTCATTATGTTTCCAAATGTGAAGATATTAAAGAACTTTGCACTGGAAAAGCACTTCAGTAGCAAATTTATAAGCACCTGAATACATCTGCTTAGTATGAGTACTGTTATCCTACATCTTTGACATGAGCCTTTGTGTGGAAAAATCCAACAGCATACACATGTTATCGGACGGAAATTGCAAAAAGCAATGTTTTCTCCTTGATTAATTTAAGCTCTGCCCTTTGGATGTTTTGAAGGTGAGCCAAACAGGTCACCTGCTTGTCATTTCTTTGGGTACCATGCTTGCCAGCAGCACTGGACTCTTTTTCTCTCCTTGTCTTCAACTAAATCTCAAACAGTTTTGCAAAACCCTGCCCGAGTACAAGTAATTACTCAGCAGTTGCCTTCTTTCAAAAGAAGACTTGAAGATGATTGGAAATCCTAGCTCGAGGGAGTTTTTAAAGATCCTTTGGATAGAGGCACAATTAGTTTATCCCAATACCTAAATGTTTTCCAAAGTCATTCCTTCTTCAGTGGATAATGCCAGTACCGAAAATCACACTTCTAGTGACTATTAAAAAAAAAAGGTCTAAAATCAGAGAGAAAAGCAGGGCGAAAACCCCCATCATTATATGATATTTTGAGCTTTATTAGAAAAAGAAATATTAAACATATAAGAAGGTTTGACTATTCAGAATGAACACTCAGAGTAATCCAAGTTGACACAAATCTCTAACATTTTCTCAAGTATCTGAAATTCCTAATTTCTATCTCTGTGCTTTCTTTTTTTTTTTAAAGATTTTATTTATTTATTTGACAGAGAGAGAGACAGCAAGAGAGGGAACACAAGCAGGGGGAGTGGGAGAGGGAGAGGGAGAAGCAGGCCTCCCGCTGAGCAGGGAGCCCGATGCAGGACTCGATCCCAGGACCCTGGGATCATGACCTGAGCCGAAGGCAGACGTTTAACAACTGAGTCACCCAGGTGCCCCGTATCTCTGTGCTTTCAACTCAAAATGGAGCAGCTTTTATCAGAGGGGTAAACACAGATTTAGTTTTGGTCCAAGCTTTAGAGGATATTTGTAATTTATCTTGATTGTCTTTTTTAATACTTTATATCATGATAATATACATTCCAGCTTTCTTGATTTTGTTTGTTTTTTGTTTGTGAACCATCTCTCCTTTCTTATACTTCTCAATGATGTGATAATGATGAAAACAATAACCAAAAAAAAAAAAATGGGCAGAGGAGCTGAACAGACATTTCTCCAAAGAGGACATCCAGATGGCCAACAGACACATGAAAAGATGCTCAGCATCACTCATCATACAGGGAAATGAAAATCAAAACCACAATGAGTATTACCTTACAGCTGTCAGAATGGCTAAAATCGAAAAGACAAGAAACAAGCATTGGCTAGGATATGGAGAAAAAGGAATCCTCATGTACTGTTGGTGGGAATGCAAACTGATGCAGCCAAAACAGTATGAAGGGTCTCTAAAAAATTAAAAATAGATTTACCATATGATCCAGTAATTACACTCCTTTACCCAAAGAAAATGAAAACACTAATTCAAAAAGATATATGCATGCCTATGTTTATTTTGCACCATTATTTACAATAGCTAAGATATGCAAGCAGCCTAGAGTCGCATAAATGAACAGATAAAGAAGAAAGAAGAAGTTGTGTGTCTACACACACACACACACACACACACACACACAGGAATATTAATCGGCCATAAAAAAAAGAAAGAATGACACCTTGCCATCTGCAAAAACTGGATGGACCTGGAGGGTGAATTAAATCAGTCAGAGAAAGGGAATACCATATGATTTTACTCATATGTGTAATTTAATAAACAAGTGCAGAAACAGAAAAAAAGATACAAACCAAAAAACAGACTCTTAAATACAGAGAACAAACTGGTGGATGCCAGAGGGGAAATGGGTGGGGGGTGGTGGGTGAAAGAGATGAAGGGGAGTAAGAATATACTTATCCTGATGAGCCCTGAGAAATGCACAGATTTGCTGAATCATTATATTGTATATCTGAAACTAATATAAAACTGTATGTTAATAATACTTCAATAAAAATAATAACAAAAGAATAATACCAAAGGTAAACACTAAAATGATATTAAATGATTAACATGTATTCTTTGATTCTCACTATAATGCTATAAAACACACCCAATTATCATTGTCATTTAAAAGTTGAGAATATTGAAGCTCAGGAGTATACACTAATGTAGATTTTAACCCCAATATTCAATTTTAGGTTTTTCTAACTTACCTGTACCCAAGTATCTACCCACTATAGTATAAATGCATATGATTTCTTACGACTACAGTTTTTTTCCTGCCTATTTGAGATTTACAGACTATAAAACAGAAAATATTCATCTTCCAGTTATTTTATCCATTTAAATTAATTAACAGCAATTAAATGGTCAGGGATTTTAAAAATGTATTGACAACTCTTTGAACATTTGACTAGAAATTAGAATTATTTTAAATATATGATTAATGCATATGGTACATGATCAAATTTGGGCATATAGAAAATAAGCTATCTCCTTTAAAAAGTTGTGGACTTCCACTTATTAAGGCTTATCGAACATAAGTATATATCTCTTCTCTTTCCTGAAATCCCATAAAATTATAATGAGAATACAGTATCATGAACACACAAGTAAAAATATAAGGGAGACTACAGTAGATGAGACATGACAAGGCATTTTTTAGATGATAAAAAGCAGATGGATGAGTGGCCAAAAAACTCAAAATATCCAGGTCCTAATGATGTTTGTCAGGTTGTGTGGGGCAAGCATCACAAAAGCAAGTCTTTCTTCCTGAAGAGCTACAGTGGACTGTAAGACACAAGAAAGAAACTTTGTATGAGGGTTAGTTACACACACTAGAAACTGTTCCTCAACCCATATTTTTCTAAGATCAATAAAGAAGTGCACATTTCATTTACTCATCATGTCTTCTTTTTTCTTATTCTTTTCTTTTCTTTTCTTTATTTTTTAAGTAGACTCCATGCCCAGCAGGGAGCCCAATGCAGGGCTTGAACTCAAGACCCTGAGATCAAGACCTAAGCTGAGATCAAGAGTCAGACACTTAACCGTCTGAGCCACCCAGGCATCCCTGTCTTGTCTTCTTAATTCTAGAACAGGCCCAGTCCACCTAAATATTTTTTTAATTTCATAACTGACATATTTGAAGATTCTGGCCAGCTGTTTTGTAGAATTTGCCAAAATCTGCATGTGTCTGATTGTTTCTTCGTTGTAAGATCTAGGTCACACACTGATGCTTTGTAAATCCTCACTGGGTCTCACAGAGGGTGTGTCCTCTCAGGGTGCTCTATTATTGGTGATGATCGCTCAGTTAATGTGGCAACTTACTTTCTTATGCATTATACTTACAACTAAACTAAAAATGAATAGGAAATGCAGGTGTATAATGTGAAAGACAGAGACCAAAACAAAAGGAAAAAAGCACAGGAAAAAATACAAAGATCATAAAATATTTAGGCCTTTAATAATGTCAGAGAAATTGAAAAACACTACATCTATGAAAATCAAACAGATGCTATAAAAAGAAAGAACAAATAAGAAAACATTCTTATACTAAACTGAAAATTATAACATTTGAAATTAAAAATAAAAAGTTGAGATGAACCAGAGAAGAAATTTGAGGAATATTTCCAGAAAAGAAAGCAGAAAGACACAGATAGAAAACTGGACAGAAAAGATAATTGAGTTGAGTATTGATTCAGGAATTCTAAACAGAGAGAATTAAAAGGATGATGTTATATAGAAAAAGCAAAAAAAAAAAAAGGATAATGAGCATGACATTGGCATGAAAACAATAATTCAAAACATTTACTAGAACTGAAAAACATCAACTTCTAGGATTGAAGCAAAAAAGAGATACGGCCTTGCTTCCAATGATTGTTTCATATTCACAGACAGAAACAAACACACACACACACAGATAAACCTAAAATAATAGGGTTTTCCTAATTGGTTCTTGAATATTTCCCATACCTTGATCCCTAATGAAAATAGTGTTGCACCTGATATTTGCTACACTGTTGTCTGGAAACAAATTAGCCCCTTTGTGAATATGATAATCATGTGAGAAAGTTGCTGTTTTTCTACCATGGGCAGAGGAATTTAACCTAGTAATCTGGATATTTCACATGTTTGTTGTTGTTGTTTGTTTTGTCTTTTAAAACATGTTTTTTGGGGGTGCCTGGCTGGCTTTGGGGTGGAGCATGTGACTCTTGGTCTCCGAGTTGTAGGTTTGAGCCCCATGTTGGAGAGTACTTAAAAATAAAACCTCTAAAATATGTTTTTTTCTATTTGGCAAGACACTTATGAAATCTGACTCCCCTGAACTCTATGTAACTTCTTTCCTTGCTGAAATACTTGTCTCTGTGTCTCCTTTCAACAACAGATTGACAAGAGCCATATCAATATATACAATCACATAATTTTAAAAACCATAAATCCAAAGAAGATATTGGAAGCTTTCAGATAACTCAGAAACATATACACAAGTAACAAACAGGATCAGAAATCAAAGTGGAATAGGACATCTCAAAAATAAGATGCTAGAAGACTGCAGAATACCTTTAGTATTCTGAGGGAAAAGTATATTCCCCCTGGACATCTAATTAGTCAAATTAACTGAGAATACAGGTAAACTAAGGACATTATTGATAGACAAGTCTCATAATTTTCCCCCTATATAGTCTTTCTCAGGAAGCTCACAAGCTACTCTACCAAAATGAGAAATTAAAAGAACCAGAAACAGGTGCCCAGACACAGGAGATCTCATATAAGCACAAGGAAAAGAAAGCTCACAGCCTGATGGAAAAATTAAGTCCTGTCAATTGTGCTGTAAGCTTGGGAACAACCAGTCAATTTTTTAACACACTGCACAAGAATTCAGGAGTCTTATCTTTAAGAAGTAAGGAAGAAACCAACAAGAAAATGGATTATTTCAAGAATCTGACCATTTATCCTAGAAAAATGATATATTGTTAGGAATACTAGCATCCCCTTCCAAGGCTTACCCACCCAGAGGAGCAGAGAAGAAACAAAAGATTAAAAACAAAGATGGCAAACAAATGGTGAAAACCTCCCGAGGTCAAGGGCTGTTCTAAGCTTGTTTCCTGAGTCCCATGGGGCAGGAGACAGCTGACCGGGCAGTGAGAGAACAAGAATCTTGTCTGCTCATGTCTTCCTAATTGTTTTGGGCAGAAGAGTTCTGCTGTAACTATGACCTCCGGGGCAGGTGTCCTGGGAATAAGATCAGGGAAGCCCCAAAGCCCCAGAAACCTCCTTTCAAGAAAGTGAGGAAAACACGCGGGGGGTACTCACTCTTTATCTTTCTCAAGGATCAAGGGCTGGTGACTTACAACTGAAGGAATGTTCCCTTCCAATTCTGCTTTCCTAAAAAGCAAAGGGTGAATGAAGTCTTGACTTAGAAGTGCTTTGGTGGGTCTCTTGGTTCTCCACCTGGGGTCTCTGGGTTCTCCACCTTAAGGACATTCATCCTCCAGATGGTGAGTTCTTGAAGATAAACAGGGACCTGGGTCTGGACATCTTGCTCTCCCAAACCTGACCTAGCAGCCCCTCACTGCAGGGGGCAAGCATATGACATGGGAAGGTCACACTATTTCAAAAGGAAATAACAAAATGGGTCACAGACATCCTGAATTTGATCATTCTCAGAACTAGTTTATGATTTTCTTGGAAATTTTGGAAAAGAACTAACGACACATAGAGAATAAAGCAAATGTGAAAATGAGACAATAAACACTACAGAATAAGTTATAAAAGTTATAATAACTATAATAATTAACACTACAGAAACAGTTATACAAGACGAAACATAAAATTACAGTACTCTGTGTGGTTCAACTTTAGATAATATAGCTATGTAATCAAAATAATGTGAGCACTGAAAACTGATTTAACCAAAACTTTTGACATATTCTAGGATGGGATAAAGGGGGCATAAGATGGATGAATGTGTGTGAGAACAGACTGTGGGGCAGAAAGTAAATATATATGTAAACTGTATATATTGAGCAATACTAGTAAAACGATTCCATTTATTAACGTAAGAGTAAACTCCAGAAAAAAAAAAAAAAAGCTAAGAAAGTGAAAGCTATTCCTGGGGGAGCAGGATATAGGTTACAGGGAAAGATGAGGTGGGAAGTCTGTTATTTTCTACTATAAACCTTGTTGTAGTACTACTTGATTTTTAAACTACCTATATGTGATATGTTGATAAAAATAAAAATTCAATAAAAATATAGCAATAGTTCATTTACTCCCTGGAAAGTGGTTCATTTTAATTTTAATTTTTTTTTTTTTGGTCTTAAGTAGCTAAGATGCAGTGACAGCTTACTGTAGAGATTCCATCCAAAGAAGCCCAGAGTTGCAAAAGAAGAGAAAAAACCCATTGTTGTGTTTTAGAAAATAAACAGAGAGAATGCATTTAGAAAATGCAACAGAGAGAAAACTACTTTAACTCTTATATGACAAAGAAAAAAAAAAAAGGCTGCTCTGAGACCCCAAGGAATTAGTAACTAGTGGAACTTCTACACTTTTGGCTCTCAGCTGACTAGAAAGCAGAAAATCAAGAGCATCCCAGTCTTAAGCACAGAAGAACAGTCCAAATAAATCTCACCCATCTTAAGCCAGAGAAAAGACTACTAGGCTTGAGTTTCAACTGTCTTTTAATTTTCTTTCATATTTTGAGATGACTGTACTTAAGCATGAGATACGATGTGAACAGACTGTCCGTAGATGAGTTATAAACAAACATTCATATATGTAACTTTAGTGGCATATTTCTTTCCTAGGTTTTTTAGTTATTAGTTTTAAAAGCAAGATGAGACCAAGATCATTTCCTGGGGCAGCATTACCCAAGCACCTAACTCTCTACATGCAGAAATAACGTAGGGAAAGAAGTTTGAAACTAAGAATAATTGAAATTGATAGAATTAAGGAATTTTAAAGCTAGAAAGAACATGAGAGATGGAAGAATGGAATGGAAATGGAAAAAGGGATTTGATGTAACATTAGGGTATAATATTCATAGTCTCAATGAAATTAGAGTTGAGTTCAGTTTAACAAGCATATATTGAACAATGTCCATATTACAGGCTTTGTTCTAGAGACTGCGGGAACAAACTCTTACTCACTCACCAAACATACTGAAGGCCAGCTATGTGTCTGGCTCACTCCAAACAGTGGGGATAAAACAGTGAACCAAATAAGTGTACTTCCTCCCTCCAGTGATTATTATGGTCAATCAGGCAAGTAAACAAACTAACAAAGTATGATGGGATTATAGTAGGGGAAGGAAAATTTGCTCTGTGAGTGCACTGAAAAGAGCCTAATGCAATCAAGGCATCAGGGAACTCTCAGAGGAAGCAACCTGAAGGTTGAATGGCATTGACCCTGCTTTTGAGCAATTCCTGGGTTAATCTTCGGTCCAACTAGGTTGTTTCCTGAGGAATTAATATATGTGTAATTTTTTTACCATTCAAGTTGGCTGTCTCCAGCAGCATCTTGCTTAATAATAAAGAAACTAAAAGGAAACAACTTTATCTACATAAGATTATGCTAGGACAGTGGATTCTAAAGAACACAGGGAATCAAGACCTCTTGGTTCATGTGCAAAGTTTCATCTACAGAGTACATTTCACACCTACAGGGGGAAAAGTAGCTCAAAATGAAATTTGAAGGAATTATTTAATAAACCATAACTTACAACTCCATTTATAAGTACTTATTGTCTTACAGTACTTATGACTAGGAAAGGGGAAAAGCACCATATACCTTCAGCTTGGTTTATGCTTCTCATTTCATGACATACTGGATGTCTTCACTGCTTGATGAAATGTTTCAAGCTGGGAGTCTCGTGCTCCATTGAGCTTTATATTTCAATAGGCAGAAATAATTTTTGTATGGCGAGAGTTCTAACAATAAGAGTAGATTTAGAATGGCTTTAACTTTGCGAATTATTGAGAAAGTGAGCACACAATTAACTTTATACATCATATTGCATTGTTTCTTCTTTTTTTTTTCTGATGTATTTCCTTGGATATTTTTGTTAGAGAAGTGTTTGTTGCTTTTTCTGCAGGAGACTTTGGATGCTCAGAGTCTTGCTTTGGCCCATCTGGTGCAAGCCATTTGAGAGTGAGCCAGAGTTTTCTATGAAATCAATGATGCTCCTTTCCATTATAGCTAACAAACAGGCTGGAGATGAAGTTTGTCCATTCTTTAAGAAAGAAAATACTGAATTCATTGATACCTTCAGCAATGCAACCCAAAATCTTGCTGAGGCTAAGAGATAATAGAAGCCATGGATTATGACTCTAGATACAGCTCTTCCTGAAAGCTTCATAAAACATGAATTTAACATAAATAAAACAAAGCTATTCCCCAAATGCTGTATGAGCTTTAATCCAGAATGTCTAAGGTCAGAATTTATCAAAGGCAATGGAATTTATAAAAAGAAAAAAAAATGGAGACAATGAGTAGCACACCAATTCAATTTCTTAGTACTAAACAATGGGAAATTCATAATAAGAGTGAAACTAATCATTTGTTAGACCAGGTCCCTTTATGTCACACTCAAAAGTGAATCTTCATTAAAAAATATCCTACACTTTAGGAAGTATGGGGTACTTAGAGATCATGTAAGTCAAATTTTTTAACAGCTCATACTTTTAATATATATATAATCTGATGAGTCTGTCATATGCATACACCCATGATACCATCACCACAATCAAGGTAATAAACATATCCGTCATCCCCAAAAGTTTCTTTGTATATGTGTTAAGAACCCTTAACATGAGATCTACCTTCTCAAAAAAGCCAGCCACATGATTCCTACTTCAATGATCTTTTCAATATGTCATACTGCTTCTTAAATGATAAATGTGAAACTTCACCAAAAAGCTAATGTTAAATAGCTATACAAATCTAGTTTATAATTTTTGATTAACTGAATTAAAATTGATTGGATGAACACATTTTAGCAACTCAGAGCTACCCAAAATTAATCAATCTATGTCAGCTACCAATGTTGTCTTTAAAATTGACATGCTTGTGTGATATATGATTTTTAAATTCCAGAATAAAGTGCATCAACTTCTCCTACAACGTGAAATATTTCACACCCATCCTCATTGTTTCCATGACAATAAATAATCAATGAGTTCACTGAAAACACTAGCTAAACAAGATGCCCTTTTAGCTATAGTGGGATTTCAAAAGATAAAACAGATTTCTGCGGGAAATTACCAGTGAAGGGGAAAACGATATTTTTAAACCAAAAGGAAAATCCTATTTTATATTAGAGAGAAATTTCAAAGATTTTATATAGTTGTTTCAAGTTCTTTATCTATGTCTTGGCTCAAATACTTTAAAATGTTTTTCTCTGTCTGTAGAATACGTATTTCTAGGTTCATCATAACTCATAGCAGCGTAATTCTGAAAGCATCTAAGTGCAGTTTGCTGTCCTAATGAGAATTGTTAGCTTTACATATTTAAGCAGAACTTGAGAGGAAAACTGGATTGCCACCTCAGTTTTATTAGATGAATTATTCTGTTTACAGAGCACTCTGCATTTCCATAGCCATGTTGATTTCAAAAATCTTTAAATGTTATCTATCTATTATATTTGTTAAATTGCTAGATGGAGCTACTTGGAAAGTAATTATATGTACCCTGAAGAGTAATTATACAATTTTATTGATAATAGGATTGGTGTAGCCTAATGAACACTAACATAATTGTCAAAAAACATCAGGAACTTCAACCTTGTTTTCAAACAAACTTCCCTATCAAAAAAAAAAAAAAATAGGTTTAAATGAAATGGCATTGAAAAGCATGCAGAAGGTGGGTGACTTCTCCACCAAACTACTCCCTTACCTCGTTCCTTCTCCTGCCCTGTCTCTGCCAATTATTTCATCCCCTTTCATCTCTCCAAGTAAGGTCAGCACCTCCCTCTTTCTATGCACCATCCTTCCTTGCTTTTCTCGTTGACCGCACCTCACTCTGCAACTCAAGGGCCACAAACCACTGGAAGTCTGTGACACCCACCTGTTCCCAAGTGCCTCCTCTTGGCCTCTGCTTTGGATTTTCTGTCTACCTTTTATTCCACTCACTGATTTGTCAGTACGCTTCCAACACATGTAACTTGACAACACTGTCCTTCAGCTGTCCAATCTCTTGATTTGCACTAAGTCTTCTCCAATGCCTCTGCAAAGGCCACCCCGAGGAACCCAACCACACTCCTTTATTAACACATGCAAGTTCCAAGAAAGTTACCATCCCAGGGTCAAACCTTGATAAATGGGGAATGGGAGCCAGTGGATAAATACTCCTCTGCCATTTTCTGTGGGGCAGATAGTTCAAAGGCACAGTCTACATCGCCCTAGTCACCATCAAGCCCTAGCGGCCAGCAGGAAAAACCACTCTTGCATGCAGGTTCCCTCCATCTTTGTTTCATTTTTTTCCAGTCCTCTACTTCTGACCTGAGATTCCATCCCCTCCCCTGCGAAACATTTATTCCTGTAAACCTTTAACTTCAGCTCTGTTTTCTGGGATCTGACTCCTTAACTGTCCCAGGTCCTTGAACTTTCACAAGGAGCTTGTCCTCATAAATCCCTCATGTTTAATCCTTGTTTATTTATTTGACAAATATGTATGTAACACATGCACCATGGACTATTCTAAGGATTATAAAATATTAACTCATCTAGTTCCTTAAAAACCTGAGAAAGGTGCTATTATCATCACTATATCACAAATAAAGACATAGACACAGAAAGTTTAAATGACTTTTCCAAGATCACATATCCAGTAAGTGAGGCAGCCAGGTTCCAAATCAAGCAGTCCTATCATATTCAACAAATAGGCTGATGTCTTTTTGATTGCTGTTGTAACTCTGTTAAAGCGATACATCAGGGAGGGCCCTCTTCATCTCAAGTGTGTGTTTGTTCTCAAATCTGTGGATAAAATCTTATTGGACTTGATATTCTTTGCATGGCAATCACAGGGCAATGATCGAAGAGCACATTCCAATATGCAAATGCTCATCAAGTCTCTGCTTGTCACATGTTTGCTGATGTTCCATTGGCCAAAGCATATAACACAGCCAAGTCCAGAGTCATTGTGGAAGGGGGACGTATGTCTAAGAGAACGGATAGCAGGAAATAGAATGTATTTACATTTTTTTCTTTGAATATTGTAAATTCTTGTGTATAATTACATTAAGAAATAATGCAAATGCAGGATAATGTTGGCACTGTTTGCCACCATGATAGACATAGGCAGAATAATGGAAAATGCAAAACAACTACCTGAAACATTCTTAGAAAATATTTTGATATGTTTAATATGCCAGCAATTTTTTGTAATGGCTAACTGTAAGAGCAAATGTCATGATGGTCAACCTTTTTACAAGATCTTTGGTAACTTGGCCAAGAATAGCAAAGAGACAAAACTAGAGATACTTTCGATAGCAATTTTGTTCATCTTCCCTTTTCTAGAGAAGACAACATAAATTACTTTGAGTAAAAAAACTATTTCTCCTAGTTGTAAAATTCTTGTGTAACAAATCTGCATTTACCTCACTTTTATTTAAGTCCTTCATAGGAATATGAGATATAACACTTTTACTAATATTGCTCAAATAAAAAGCACTACTAAACAGTAATTAAATGCACTGCATCATTACCTTTTATGGTAGTTATAGGCAATTTGAGTGTATTTTTTGCAGTATACAGGGATATGCACACTTAAAAAAGCAAAATCATTATAAGACTGATCGGTCCCAACATTTTCTAAGCAGAAATTTAATATTTTTTATTCTCATTCAAGAAGTCAGCATTCTCAGAAAACACATTAAGTTCAACATATTCAGCTGTTTTTAAGTTACCTGAAAAGAGAAAATAATGCACTTTCTTGTTCTAGAAAAAAGAATTGCCGAAAGCTTGTACATAATTTAAAACAGCTTACATTTATAACTTCAGGCTCTCTAAGTGTTGATTATTCAGTAGGAAACAAATGCTTAGCTAAATTTGAAAGCTAAAAAAAAAAAAAAAAAAGACTATTATGAAAGTGTTTCCCTGTTACAAGGCTGACTCTGCTTTGTATTTCTGAAATGTATGCAAAATCTCAAGATGTGACCCAAATTATGTCCCAAGTATCTACAAAAGGATCTCAGATGATCCTCAGATTTTATCATTAATCTACATGACAGAGTTGAAGGGGCAGAGGAGGCCTCTTTGGTGAGGATGTAACATCCACAAAAAGACCAACATCAGTATTGGTTCCATTTCAAATGCAGGAGTGCAAATGGAAGCCCTTTTTCCACCCTCTTCTAGCAACTCAAAACGATCAGCTTTGATTTTGCTGAAATCCACTGGGGACTCTCAGAACGGGAAAGAGAAGTTGCTATCAGTCAGACACTCTAAGATCACAAAGTAAGGTATTTTTAGGGTCTCATCTCCAATTCAAGATGAACTCCCTGCTTTCTCAAGATTAACCTCTCAACTTTATTTCTGGAATTAGAATTTAACCTCAAGGTCATCCTGAGGGCACCCAGAGGGCAAGAATAAAAATTAGATGTCTAAGTTCTGTCTCCCATTTCCCTAAGAACCTCCCTCCCATACCTGCACCAAATTGGGCCTCTCAAACACTCACATCAAATACCCAATTGATTGGTCCAAGTTATGATTAAGCCCTCCTCCCAAGCAACTGCCTCCTAGCCATCACTGGAAGAATATCCCCAGGGGAGAGTCATACAAACTCTGGGAGTTGGATGAGCTCATTAGGCAGGAACTCCCAAGGTTCGGGGTCCTCAGAGCATAGTTTAAGAGAAAGGTGTAGAGGCAAAACTTTGGTGCTCAGTGCTGTGTGGGATGTAGGCAGAGGATTTCTGAATGGAATGGTTACATAGGGGAGGGATGAGCAATGCAGGCACAGAAGGGGAGTAATGGGAAGGTTACTGCAAGAGGGTAAGGGATTTGATGCAGAAGTACGGAATGGGACTGAAAAGTAGCACCCCCCCCCTTTTTTTTTTACTGTATCCACAGGGAAAAGAAAACAATTGCGAATATGTGTACTGGCAAATTTGTAAATTCGGTTGTGGAGAGGTGAGGGTGGTTGTCTCTTGCAGGGTTGTTTTCACGGAAATGTCAGAAGCAGTCAACCAAGAGATTGGGAACTTCCACTCTACCAGGAAGAGGTAGCAACACTGCCATGTTGAGTGTCATTTGGGGGGGTACATGCTCATGATTTTAAAGTTCATCCAGTCTCCAGGCTGTGTGACTTCTTCAGTAAAATTCATCAGTTTAGGTGAAGGCAAAATGAAGGTGAAGAGCGGGGTTAAGTCTATGGGGTTTCTCCAGGCAGGTTCAGGGGTGGAGGGAGGGGGAGTGAAGGGATGATGTGTGTGAGAGGGAGTAAGAGAGGAGCGTATACGGATCTCACCAAGGGACCTTAACCTAATGTCTTGCATTGGGTGCACAATAAAATAAAATAAAATAAAATAAAATAAAATAAAATAAAAAAATAAAATAAAATCTAGACGGACACACTCAAATACATTCAAACGGACTGACCTATGTGGGAAAAGATATTTATTCATTGTTTGGTTTTATTTCTAAGAGCAATCAGAGTTCCTCATGAAGACATGCCAAAAACCTGAGAAAATCTCTCAGGAGAAAATATAAACTGTAGTAATAAGTGATTAAAGTTTGGAGGATAGGAACTGTTGGTGGTTTTGTGCATACAGCTTTTCTATTGCCCCCCATCTGCAAACTGCGAGACTGATTCCATGCAGACTCCCATTACAGGAACATGATTCATACAACACACAGCAGAAGGCACACGCTAATAATCCCTGCTCCGAACAGGCTGAGCCTGGCACCCAGTGTGCGGTCTGGCTTGGAAGAAGATTATCCGTGACTGCATGCATGAGACTGCTCTGGTCTCTCGGGTCTCTGCAAATGTCACAAGGGTTTATTCCGGTTGGAGTCCACACCCCTAAACATGAGCACTGATGCCGCAGAGAAAAAGCCAAAGGATTTCCCTTGAATGGGAGAAGTAAACCAATGGCTGAGATAATTCTCACAAGACAGTCTGGTAATAGAGAAGCAATGAACTAATACACATTACTTTAAAAAGTAAAATAAGGAATGAAATCTTGCCATTTGCAACGACGTGGATGGAACTGGAGGGTATTATGCTGAGCGAATAAGTCAATCAGAGAAAGACATGTATCATATGACCTCACTGATATGAGGAATTCTTAATCTCAGGAAACAAACTGAGGGTTGCTGGAGGGATGGGGTGGCTGGGTGATAGACACTGGGGAGGGTGTGTGCTATGGTGAGCGCTGTGAATTGTGCAAGACTGTTGAATCACAGATCTTACCTCTGAAACAAATAATACATTATATGTTAAAAAAAAAAAGAAGAAGAAGATAGCAGGAGGTGAAGAATGAAGAGGGGGAAATTGGAGGGGGAGACGAACCATGAGAGACGATGGACTCTGAGAAACAAACTGAAAGTTCTAGAGTGGAGGGGGGTGGGAGGATGGGTTAGCCTGGTGATGGGTATTGAGGAGGGCACGTTCTGCATGGAGCACTGGGTGTTATACGCAAACAATGAATCATGGAACACTACATCAAAAACTAATGATGTAATGTATGGTGATTAATGTAACATAATTAAAAAATACTTTTTTTATGAAAAAAAAGTAAATGAGGGAAATGAAATTGCTATAGGAAGTTTTCTGGTTCTGTTAAGTGTAAGGCAATATGAACAAATACAATGTGTGTCTCTTTTTTGGGTCCTATCAGTAGAACTGATAATAATACACGAAACGACTTTTGACGTATGTTCCCTGGAGCCAGGCACTTTCAAGCTAGCAGATCAGCACAAATATCTGCTAATAACTGTTCGTAAGATGTAAAATAATTTCTGGAGTTGAACATTCACACTCAATTGTATATTCCATTTACAATGTCATAATATTGTTGAAAAGACCCTTAAACCCAAACCACAAATATTGAAGTCTTAGCTGCTTTACTACATATGGATGGAATGGCTCACAAACAGATTTCAAAATATGATAGTTTGATAGTTTTTATATGCTTTAGGAAAAAGTAAAGCACATTATTTAATTTCCCACATCCCTAATGAGGAGCCCAGCATATTTGCTTTTATTGTAAAGCATCAGTTAAAAAGGTTCGGGTCACATCAGCTACACATTTATTCAACTACATCAAAGGCCTCATACTAAGGATGTGTTTTTCCCTTATATCCTTTCTGCAACTAAAGTGAATTTTTAATGATAATGCATCTTCTTTTGACTATCTTTCTTGTCATCCCATTCTCAACTATTTTAGTGTATTTGTGTATGTATAAGGATAATCTTTTAGCAACAAGCAGATACAACAGATTTAGTGAAGAGACATTACATACTTCTCTGGCTATTGAGATTGCTAATATTTATGAATTGAGTTCTGGTAAAATCTATGCATTGCAGATATACTTTAAATTTGGAGGCTACTTACCATTTGTGGTTGTAGACATTTCTAGTTAACTCCTTGTTCAAAATTTAAACTCTTAAAGTAAATTTTATTTTTTTCATAGTTGTGCACAAAGCTTTAGATGTCAAATTTGATTGAAAGCATAAACAAAAGCAAACCCTAGTTCTTTACCTCTCCTTGATTTTTCCATTCTGCTACCCAGAAGAAACCACACCAGATCTTTTGTTTTTCTCTTTCTGGTTTACATTACCTTTTTGATGAAGTACATCCTCAGACAAGCAAAAGTGTGTGATTAAAAAATCATACAAATTTCAATGTGTACCATTGAAAACATATTTAATATATTCTCATATCTATTTGATAAGGATGCTGAAAATGATTTTCCTTCTAAATTTTAAAACTTTACTCGCATCCAGTTTTCAGGATGGTGATTCTGATGCAATCCCGGATCATTTACATGGGACTTTATTTTATTTGAGTAAGCTTTTTTTTTTTTAATGTAAGTAGGCTCCACCCCAGTATGGAGCCCAACACAGGGCTTAAACTCAGGACCCTGAGATCAAAACCTGAGCTGAGATCAAGAGCCAGACACTTAACCAACTGAGCCACCCAGGCGCCCCTCTGAAAGCTTTTTTGGGTCTTCTCTTTATTCTCTAATCATATGAAACTTCTCAATGATGTTTTAGAACTGGAGACTCATGTCTTTCAGTTCTGGATATTTTCTTTATTATATTTTTTATAATTTCTCACCACCATTATTTTCTTTTTCTTAAATTATTGCTTAGATTTTAGACTTTTTGTATCTCCAAGTCTTCTCTTTTCTTCATGCAGTCCCTCTCTATATTTTTGATTGATTTTATGGGAGATTGTTACAACTGTTCTTTCTAACCTATCTTTGATGTTTGAATTTATGAACTTTGCATATAGCACAATCAATATCACATATCATCATAATACACCACCACATTACCTCCTGAAGAATAAATTTGGTTTCTTTGATGCCTGATCTTCCTGCCTAAATTGTGTGTGTGTGTGTGTGTGTTTAAGTTCCTTTTTCTTAGTGTTTATAGATTCTGTGTCTCCTTTTATGTCCAAGGGTTTCTTCAAATGCCTAAGGATAGTGGGGATCTGTTTCTGGTTTAGGGCGAGGCAGTAAATAGCTAAATAGAAATTCTGTGATACACAAGAGGGTCCTGCTGACTTCATGGTTTCACTGTTGTGCATTCAGTTCACTATTTATATTTTTGTGGAAGATCCCCAAATGTCTGTAGTGAAATGTCTTTTCTCTAGGGTAGATCTAATTACCCTGTGAATGTAATCCATGTTTGTGAGGTAAGTGGAGTGAGCAGTCTTGACACTCAACATGCTAGTTCCCTTTATATTTTTATTTTCTTCTGCATGTCTTACCTTCCTCTTTATCTTATGCCCCCTCTTCCAGAGCCCGTCACTTGGTTTCCTCAGATCATATGTGACCTGCCTCAGAGACAGCTGGAAGAAGGGTGGCCACCTACTCAACCAGGTTAGTAATGAGAACCTAGGAGTCTATTGCCTCCTATACAAATGTGGAAAACAAAACAAAACAAAAAACAAAAACCTTTATGCTTCACTGCTACCAACAAATCACCTTCTTTTTTGGTGCCTCCTATCCCTTGGCCTTTTTTCAAATGATCTCTTACACTTGTCTTTATGCGGAAAATCCTAAAATTGGGATTCCACTTTCAGCCATTCTGAGTCTTCATTTCAAATTTAGAGTTATAGCTTTCTTCCAGGTTTATCTCAGCTGCAGTCTGTATTTCTGTTTTTTATTCTTATTCTCTTAATTTGGGGTGATTGTTGGAGAAAGTAAAAATGACCTTACTCTGCTGAAACTAAAAATTGGATTCAGATACTTTTAAAATGTGCGATGCATTTTTATTTGCTCATGTAAATAAAGAAATGGTAATGAAGGTAACCGAATAAATAAAAAGTAGGTAAATCCTTAGAACATTTTTATCCAAAACTTTCAAGTGTTTTGCTTATCTGGCTTTGATTTGTTTCCTTTTTGTTTGTTTCCATATAAGTGTTCGACAATCTGCTATTCTGTAGCCATTTACAATATGTAGTAAAACCATTCCATGACACTGGCTGAGAAGGAAGGAGGAATCTATGAAGTTTCTTTTATATATATATATATATATATATGGTTTTCTACTCGTTACTTACTCAGGATAAAGATATGGTTAATGTAAAAATGGGTATTGAGACCATTAGAAATGGACCTTTACTGGTGCTTCTTAATAGAGATGGTTTTCAAAATTGGTTCTTTGCACTCATTCTGTCCTCAATCACCCTCTCCATTGGTCCTGTAAATACAGGTTCTTTTCAATTACTTTTACTTCTCTCTGGCTTCTCTAATTAGGGTAATATTAAAATTTTTATGTATACAAAATTTCATTTCAAAAAAGTAAAAGAATTAGACATATACAACATTGCAAAATAATACAAGTTAAAAAAAGATATTTGGGTTCATCTATGTATATAAAAAGTTATATTTTAACATTGTTTTTAGACAAAGTAGCAAAAGCATTCCTATGAAAAGTCCACCATCACCACTATTATTACATATTTTGCGATAGGTAGTAAATGGTGCATACAAGCAAAAGGATAAAACAGCAGATGCACACAGAAAATGGAAGAAGCAGAATTATACAATTATAATAATTATAGTATGATCACCTACTCAGGAAATTCAAGAGAAGTAGACATCATCATTACATCTTATGAGAGAGTTCAGTACAATGCTCAGTATAAAATTAAAATTTCAGAAATTGTTAGCTATCATATACAACTTATATTCAGTACTGCAATATAGTTAAGGAAAAATACTGTTTACAAGATAGCTATCAAGTTTTTAAAATCTATAAGAAATGTATGAAATTTGTGTAAAAATACTTTAAAACTTTACTGAGGTACACATAAAAAAGTCTTGAAAAATGTGTAAAAGTCAACTTTGGATTCAATATGATAGAGTAACATTTTTTTTTTTTTTAAGATTTTATTTATTCATTTGACAGAGATAGACACAGCGAGAAAGGGAACACAAGCAGGGGGAGTGGGAGAGGGAGAAGCAGGCCTCCCGCAGAGCGAGGAGCCCGATGTGGGGCTCAATCCCAGGACTCTGAGATCATGACCTGAGCCGAAGGCAGACGCTTAACGACTGAGCCACCCAGGCGCCCGATAGAGTAACATTTATCACCAAATTATTCTATGAACTTACACTTTCCCATACAAACTTCGGACAGTTTTATTGTTTGTTTGTTTTTTTAATTTTATTTTGGAACCAGGCAAACTGACATTAAAATTCATATGAAGGGGCGCCTGGGTGGTTCAGTCACTTACGCGTCTGCCTTCGGTTCAGGTCATGATCCAGGGGTCCTGGGATCGAGCCCTGAGTCAGGCTCTCTGCTCAGCGGGGAGCCAGGTAGAATGCTTCTCCCTCTCCTTCTGCTCGTCACCCCTGCTCATGCTCTCTCTACCTCTCTCTTTCAAATAAATAAATAAATCTTTAAAAATAAAAAAAATAAAATTCACATGGATAATTTAACATTTAAAAAAAAGGAAAAAGACTGAAAATTGGTAATTGCCTCTACTTAATATTTAAGCACGTGTTAAGACTGTACTAATTCACAGTGTCTGAATTAGACAAATAGAGATGATATAAAATACAAAGTTCTAAAATATGGTAAATGCATAAATATTTACTTAATGAATAATAAAGATGACACTTAAAATCATCAAGAGAAAATGAGTTTCTCAATACATGGTTTTATGCAACTGGAAGGCATCTAGATGAAAAATAACAACAACAAAACAAAATAAAAGCAAAGTTAGAGCTATCACTTCTTACTCCAGAATAAATCCCAGATCTAACAAAGATTTAGACATGACAATAAAAAAAAAATACACAAAAGTCTTCATTTAGGAAATATTTTCTAAGCCTCGCCACAAATCCAGAGTTAGTCTGATAAAGAGAATAAATATTAGCAATCTGTGGATGTCAAAACATTGCGAACAAAAGTCAAAGATAAACAGCAACTTGTGATGGATGTGATGTATTACAAAAAAATTTTTTTTTACAAGGAAAGGACTTCAAAATCAGTAAAACGAACAAACAAAATAACCATCAATAAAGAGAATGAGTAAATAATGGACTATAGATAAAGAAATGGAAATGGCTTTTAGACCTATGCCCTATGTTTCACTATGCTCCTAGGAAGATAAGTAGTAATTTAAAACATAACATTGTTTTTCAGCATTCAGAAGCGCAAACATCAAAAAGTTCCTTTCCGTTAGAATGTGTAGAAACACAATCTCGATTGATTTTGTACATTCATTTGCAAGATGTGTCCTAAGGTATCACAAAAGCCTAAGAGAGATTATTTTTGGGGTCTGGGGTTGCTCAAAAACTTTTCCATATAAATTAATGGCAATTGCTTCTTACAAAAAGTTTCATAGGAATGCTCTGATTTCAGATGGGGGGGGGAACCTTATTCCTCTTTCTGGCTGTTTGATGTTTGACCAAGTGCCTATATGACCCATTAAAATACACACACACACAGTCACACATATACTCTCTCTCTCTCTCTCGCACGCACACGCGCACACACACACACACACACAACACATATACATGCACACTAAATATAATGCTGGTAAAGGAAAATGATCCAAAGGGAAAGTACAGTATGGAAAGTATGCTAAGATTAAGAATGAGACTGATTCAGAAAATGGATGAAAATTTATTCTATGAAGTAGGTACATTTGCAAGAGGTGGGACACAAATATGCCTTTTACATGATAAGGACATGGCCATTTACACAAATCGGTGATGATTAGATTTAAAAACAATTTCTGAAAGAAGCACAACTATTTGTGACGCTGAGACCTTCCCGTTGAAGTGGATGGTGTGTAACAGACTTAACGTGACCCTTACATTACAAAGTGAAACAAATTACAGAAAGCTCCGTTTTTATATAATCTAACTTTACATATTATATAACTTCGTCATTCCAAATTTTATCTAAGAGAATTTTTAAAAATGTATTTTATTGGGGACTAGTATGATGGGTTTCAGGCTTCCTGACTGGATGGCCTAATTCAGTAATACAAATTAGGAATTTTAGAAGTTTGACAGAATGGCTTATCATTCAGATAAACATGCATGGGTATTATTTTTCATACTGATGAGCTGAGCAGCAGTGAACTGGATATTATACCCCTGACAATTACTTGGAATTTAGCAATTCTGTGTTCTAGGTAAATGGGGAGTGCACAAATCAGCAAAACTAAGGATAAGAAAATGATCTGTTTGTGAAAACTAAAGCATCACTAGGACATTTATCTCAATGAAAGGCAATGCCATCTCATATTTGTATCAGGCAAGGTCTATGCAGTTTGTAAAGCTTCTAGCAGAAATGGGCTTTTTTTTTTTTTTTTTTTTTTTTGATTGGAGCAGCGGCTTCAAGTAGCAGAGGAAGCTATTATTATGGATGAAGAAACCGATGTTGTGTGATTTGGTCAATATTAAATTAAACGCACAGCCAGCTCTAAATGCTAGACTTTGACACCACATGTGGGCTCTTTCCTCATATCTAATTCATTGACCTTATAATATATATTTATTCTCTGCCCCCCTATATCCCTGGGATATATTATTTTGCTGTGTATTTTTTCCTACTTTAAATCTAATTCATAACTTATGCTTTCTAGGAATTTTTTTTCCTTTGATACAAAGAAAGCTATGGCAGGAAAGGAACACGGGGCCAAGAGAGAATATACACACACGCACGCACGCACACACATGAGCCCAACCACGTGTAAACACAGAGCCTATATGACTACAGATGAGGGAAAGGAAGTGATTGGAGATTAAGAAGAGACAACCGGGGCGCCCGGGTGGCTCATTTGGTTAAGTGTCCCACTCTTGATTTTGGCTCAGGTCATGATCTCAGGGTCATCGGATCAAGCCCCACATCAGGCTCCTCGCTCAGTGGGGAGTCTGCTTGAGATTCTCTCTCTCCCTCTGCCCCTCCCCCCCACTCACTTTCTCTCTCTCTCTCCCAAATAAATAAATCTTTAAAAAAAGAAGAGAAAATGGTATCTAATATATAGACATACCTGAGAACACAAAGCAAGAGAGAATTCAGAGAAGAAATGGGAGGTATAGCCTTTAAGGAAGAAGAGACCTTTCTTACTCATCATATGGCAGAAAAGAAAGTGGTAGAGAGTGGAGGTAGGGGACTTTGGCCAGGAGGTCCCTACTCTGCTCTCTTTAAAGGCCAGCGCTAAGCCAATGTTTAGATAATACTGAATTGTAAGCTTATGGAAAATGTATTTTATTCGTCATATGATGAATGTTGAAATAATCATTTTTATATATTCATATGTATTATATATAAACTTGCATTAGTACTAAGAAGGAACATGTAATCAAAATGTCTTAGTCTTAAAGTTTTAATGGATTTCTGAGAGGGCTAAGAAGGCAATGGAGCCATGTACAGAAGAGACTGAGGCATATAGATAGCTTAGTGATGAAAACGTTTGATAGAATGAAATAAAATTAAAAGGCTTGAAAGAACTGTGCAAACTGTTTAGCCTCTACAGATATGAATAGTTTTATTATGGACACGTGTGTGCTTGCTTTATCCCCACTAGTAAATTGCAAGCTTCCTAAGACTGAAGACCTTCTTATCCATCTCTCTATCTTCCACCATACATTGCTTCATCTACGATCCATGTCATGTACAGCCTTTTAAGTTCTTACATTAAAGAGTTTTTTAGTATATAAATGTACCAAAGGCTTACATGTTTGTTCGTTTTCTACATCATACAGGCATGGAATGAAATGTTTAACCACACTGGCTCTGCCACTTCCAAATTAAGTGAGTAGGTTACTTAACCTAAAATAGGTTTAATAATAATCATCCATGGCATTTTGCCAAAGACTACGTTAGATAATTCATGTAGCACAATGTCTGACATATGGCAAACACCATAAATGTGAGCAACTGCTACTAGTCGTCATTGCCAATTGATCTCCTCGGCTGAAGGAAGAAATCATGCACTCCCCTTCAAAATACCGGCAGATGTGGGAACATCCTGGTGGTTGTTATTTGGGTCTCGTACAATGTTACAGTTTAACTGATAGTTTTTAAAGCGTCTCTTTCTAAACACTTGATATGTTTTAAATAACTATAGTCTTCCAAGGAATGATAAAATTGAGAAAGCTTATGTCAGTTTCATGAATAGACCTGACAAAATGTCCACATTGGTCTAAAAATGGAGTAGGGGGTTTCCTATGAATTTTATGTTATTCTCCAAAAGTAGATCTGAGCTTCAAGGCTCCAGATCCCTGTGAAGTACAACTTCTCTCTTAGAAAAAGGATGTGTCATGACTCCGAGTTGCTTTTCACAATTCTTACATTCAGTACATGACTGAAATAAAGATCAATTCAGATTCTAGTCTCTCTGCAGATAAATAAATGATGGGCGATAGCTCCAAGACAGGTGGAGCTTTTGATGGATGGACAAGCTGAATACATAAACACACATGAAAGGCCAATTTTGAGCACACATCCCAAATCCCTTTGGTCTTCTTGGGCCCATCATCTGATGTAAAAAATTCCTTTTGTAGAGGAATTTTCTTTGAGGTTTTAATGGCACCTGTATGTTTGCTTCCCAAATTGTTGTCTAAATGGTAATGTGATGTAAGCTTCCTTTCCTGTGGATTCAGAGCAATTGACTTATCTTGTCCAGATATATGGTTTTTCTGGGTATTAATAACTTAACCTTTCAGAAAAAAGATATCAGAAATGCATTACAAAAATCAAAATGAATTCATTATTCTGGTATTTATAAAAAATTATATTGATATTATGGATAAGTACTATTTTAAGAAAAATTCTCAGCTCTTGGGGCTCCTGGGTGGCTCAGTCAGTTAAGAAGCCAACTCTTGATTTCAGCTCAGGTCATGATCTTGGGGTTGTGAGATCAAGTCTCACATTGGGCTCTGCAGTCAGCATGAAATCTGCTTGAGATTTTCTCTCTCCCTCTGCCTCTCCCCCCCAGCACACACACACACACAAACACACACACTCTCTCTCTCTCTGCCAAAAAAAAGAAAATAGAAAAAAGAAAATTTTCAGCTCTAAATCTTACTGTGTCACAGAGTATGAGAAAATGATTAAATCTAGGAGAATATGCAAATCTCTATATATCCATATCTGTATCTATGTTTCTCTATCCATCCTCTGGGTCATATTTCATCAATTTTATGATGAAAAGAAAATTGAAGCAAAAATAAAAAAAAAAACTACATTATTATAGACAGCATCAGTGTTAATTCTCCCATTAAAGTACAGCATAATGTAGACCATAAGAATTCTTTCACTTAGTATAATCAGGAATTTACTTCCTGGGTACTCAGCACAGGGAGAAGCACATGCAGATATTTAGCAGGTAGTATAGGGTGATGACTAATTCATTCCCAGGATTATGTTTATTCTTAGCCCAACAAAACAATTATTTTGCAAGTTTTCTTTCATTTCTACTTCTGATGAGAACAGCCCATTTGATTTAATGTTGGATTATTAAATTGACATTTTTTCATGTCAAATGTCAGGCATCAAAAAAAGGCTCATAAAAAGGGATTGTGATTGGGCATGTGACTGACTGATTTTTATGTTTATCTTTAAAAAATTTTTATTGAAGTATAATTCACATACAGTGTTATATTAGTTTCAGGTCTACAATATAGTGATTCAACAATTCTATACATTACTCAGTGCTCATCATGATAAATATATTCATAATCCCCTTTATCTACTTCAACCACTCCCCACCCACCTTCCCTCTCAACCACCAGTTCATTCTCTGTATTTAAGAGTCTGCTTTTTCAACAATAGCCAAATTATGGAAAGAGCCCAAATGTCCATCAACTGATGAATGGTTAAAGAAGATGTGGTACACACACACACACACACACACACACACACACACTCTGGAGTATTACTCAGCCATCAAAAAGAATGAAATCTTGTCATTTGCAACAACGTAGATGGAGCTAGTGGGTATTATACTAAGCAAAACAAGTTGGTCAGAGGAAGACAAATACCATATGATTTCACTCATATGTGGAATTTAAGAAACAAAACAGATGAACACAGGGGGAAGGGGGGAAAAAGACAGGGAGGCAAACCATAAGAGTCTTTTAACTATAGAGAACAAACTGAGGGTTGCTAGAGGGGAGGTGGGTAGGGGATGGGCTAAATGGGTGATGGGGATTAAGGAGGGCATTTGTTGTGATGAGCACTGGGTGTTATAAGTAAGTGATGAATCATTAAATTCTACTCCTGAAACCAATATTACACTACATGTTAATTAACTAGAACTTAAATAAAAACTTGAAACAACAAAAAATGAGTCTGCTTTTTTGTTTGTCTTTGCCTCTTTGTTTGTTTTGTTTTATAGATTCTACTTATGAGTGAAATCATATGGTATTTGTCTTTCTCTGCTCACTTATTTCACTTTGCACTACGCTCTCTAGGTCTCTCTATGTTGTTGCAAATGGCAAGATTTCATTATTTTTTAGGTCATGTGATCACTATTTTTTTTAAAGATTTTATTTATTTATTTGGTAGGGAGAGAGACAGCGAGAGAGGGAACACAAGCAGGGGGAGTGGGAGAGGGAGAAGCAGGCCTCCTGCTGAGCAGGGAGCCCGATGCGGGGCTCGATCCCAGGACCCCGGGACCATGACCTGAGCCGAAGGCAGACGCTTAACGACTGAGCCACCCAGGTGCTCCGGTCATGTGATCACTTTAAACAATAAAACATAACTGACTCATGTTACCATATTATATATAGTTCATATTGTAGTTCATCTTGAAGAATGAGGTAAATTCCTAGATCTTCAACAGCCTAAAACATTTATCTTATAGAAACACAAACCCAGACCAGTAGTTGAAAAACACTCAAACAAAATTGTGTGTGAATGTTTTAACAAAGTAAGATTTATTTTGTCATATGCATGTGAAACATAAAGACATGTATACCTTCTGTTTATGCTTTTGCAGATAGAAATTTAATTCTTGCCAATGTCTTAGCCTGGGCCATGCACTTAGTTTATTTGGGAAAGCCATCCTGGGGAGCCTGTGTGAGGAATGAGGGAATGAAAGGAAGAAGGAAGACCAAGACAAGCTGTATTAACAAGTTGGCCGCCATTTTGAGGGACAGGAGGGTGATCCAATGGGACATTCAGAGTCTCTTTAGAGAGATGCAGTCTGCAGGATCTGTATTGAGATGCTGTTAGGTTGCACCTGTGAGGTCTGTTTGCTGTCCATGTAGACATCATGGACTAGAGTAAAAGATGTACATATTAAGTGGTGCATAAGAGAGTTGGGAAAAATAAACAAGCAAAAAATCTTTAGGATGCTATATTTATAAAAGTAGACTGAAACTATACAATGAATAATAAGATTGAATGGAAAACATATAGTTTCCTTGAAATATGGAATTTAAAAATCCTCTTAGCATTGTATAATAAGAGCTTATAAGTGTGATAGCCATTTGAATTATTAGAAAAAATATAAAAATTGGAAACGTCTCTCTGTGATACAGGAAAAAAAATATTAACAAATACACATACAACCTTTGAAAAATTGCCACTGCTAATTTTGATGAGATTTGTTAAATGAAGAATTGTTGAACCTCCTCTTAAATTGCTTCTGTAGTACACGTGTACAATAGAGCAGAACATTGTCTTTCACTGCATTTTTTCTTACATAATCAGACTGTGGCTAATCATCTTAGCATCCTGATTAAAAGTTAATCAGGCACTTGGAAAATTCTTTTCTAAAACTAATTGTATATACATGGAGTTCTCATTAGGAAAGTTTATACCAGTGATATGAAGAGTCCTTTGACTTATTTTTTTTCCTGTCTTGAAAAACAATTATATCTGATTCTTAGGATTTTAATTCTTACAGTCTCCAGCCCAAATTCCACTACATTTTCAGTGAATGAAGTTCATGATAAACAGTCACATATTTTTACTTTAAAATGCCTCCTTCCTCTAAAACCAGAGAATTAGGTGGAGTGGAAGAACACAGAGCCCTCTCAGCACGCAGGTGCATATACTTGGGAAGGCTAGTTTGGCTCTCCAAGTCTCATCACTCACTTACTAGTGAATAACTAAGTAAATTTCTAGCTCTAGAATCAGATTTTGGAGACAGGCTGTTTGCCTTCAAATTTTTAGCTCTAGTAATTAGTGGATATGTGATTTGGGGCAAGTCACTTAATTCCTGTGAGTCTCAGTTCCATCAGCTGTTAATTAAAAGTTAAAAATATTTTTCTGATAATTTTCTGAGAAGAGTTTTCTGAGAATTAACTGAAATAACATACGTAAAGCATTTAGCATGGGGGGGGCAATATAAGCAGTATTAAATATTTCTCATTATTTGCCTTTTTCCAAATACAGAGCAAGAAGTCCACATCTTTTCTCACATACGCTCAATAAGTAAAGTCCTTCCTCCAGCAAATGCCGAACCTCCCGTTTCTACCCTAAATCCTCTCTTGCTTTGGCTCCTCAAAGAAACTTATATATCAATATTGTGTCCTCTTCTGCATGCTCAAAGGCTCCCTTTTCTCTTATCAGCAGATGCATATGCTCCGTTGCTCTTTCCTTACCCATGTGTGTGTGTATGTGCGTGTGTGTTCTCCCTGACTCAGTCTCTCTCTCCAGCTATTTCTCTTCTATCACCACAGAATTCTAAACAGCTGTCCATACATTCTATCTTGACTTTATCTCTTTCACTCTTACTCTCATCTATCAGCCTTTTTTTTTTAGACTTCTTCATGAAAACCTGTCTTTCACGGTCATCAACGATTTCATGACATAATCCAGCACAGATGTCTAACTCAGTTCTCTGCAGCATGAAGCAGAACTGACCGCCATTTCATCTTAGGACACTCCCCTTGGTTCCCTATCACTTCTCCATCAGCAGTGTCCCCCTATTACTGGCTCATTGATTTTCAGTGTCCTTTGCTGGTTTCGTGTTTCTACTCAGTGTGCACTGCTGGGGTCACACACGGCTCAGTCCTGGGTCTTCTCCCAAAACTCAGTCCCTAAAACATCTCATCTATTCTCATGCACTGAAGCATGGTTTAATGCTGCTTATGTACAACTTATAAAAGCTGATAGATGTAGCTAGCTAGCTAGCTAGCTAGAAAAACATAGGTAGTTACTAGTTGGGGCATATGCTGCTCAGGTTAAACTCTAGTTCTGCAATTTTACTAGCTACGCAACTCTGGACATCATGAAAAGACTCTGTGCCTCAATTTAATTCTATTTCATAGCATTATTAGAAATATTAAAAAGTGTTGAGTCCTTAAAATGTATCTGGCACACAATAAGTGCTATGTAAACTTAGTATCATTGCTATTTTTACACTAATTTAGATGATTCACTCACCTACCTAAATTATTCTTCCATTGAACTTAGCATTACATTCAGCTCCCTTATGTTAGCTCATAAGGCTGTGGGCAGTGTGACACCAACTCTTCCCTGCATCTCAATTCATACTCCCCCTGCCCCACTCCTAGCGTTACATGGAAGCACGGCTTCTTATTCTACAATGTTCCACGGTTACATATCTATGGTTGCCCCCGCCCTTTCCCTACCCTAATGATTTTCTACCTTGGACTTTTTATTCATTTTCTTCATATCACCTATTGCAATTGAATGTCCACGGTTTTGGTTTTGTTCTTCTCTGTTAGAGCGTACGGTTCGAGAACGCAGAATTCTGCCTTTCCCTTCACTGTGCAGTGTCTCAGACTTACTAAGCACTCACAGCTACCTGTGCAATAAGGAACAAATGAAGAGAGAGGAAGGTTGTTTTTACCTCAGTACAAAGGAAAACTTTCTAATAGACTTATTGAAAAATCATCTTCTAAAGCATTGCGAGTATTCAAACAACATTAAAAATCCATGGGCAGAGGATGCGAGAGTGAAAAATATTCTGCATTCTGCATCTCTATTTCTATATTTTTAACAGGGAAGAAAAGGAGGAACACCATTTAGTTACACGTTTCTGTAATACCACATTACACAATGCTTCTAAATAACAACAGAAGGTTCCACTTAATAATAACAATCAAATATCTCATTCTCACTATGCTTACAAAACTTTAAACATTTTAAATATTCCAAATATTCTGTTCCATGTCCTTATATTTACTCATTGACTTGTCAAGCTTTCATTACTGGCATTTATAGCTTCTGGTAATCTAATCATGACTATCATATGACACATTTGGGAAGATCTAGCCTGCCGATCAGATGGAATCTAATTTTCCATATAAAGATGGATCCTGTCCTATAGAGAGAACCACTGGGAGTAATCTACTCTTTAACAGAGAGCAAGCAAACCATTTGAGGCAAATTCAGTCTTTTCAGAGCAGCAGGGTACCAGTTAGTAATTTACCTCCTCTGTGGTATTAATTGGTACCCTAGAGCCCTGGAAGAGTTAATTTACCTCATATAGTGAACACTTGAATCCTAGAGAAGTATGCTTAGTTTTAGCTCACAACAAAGCAGGATTAAGACAGAAATGAAAAGTAGCTTAAATCACATGCTAAAACAGATATTCAGGTAAAAAAAAAAAAAGACGACTGTAGTGAAGATGTCATTTTGCTTTTACAGGTATTTTGGGAGTTTGTAGTTCTTAAGCTCAGTACCTTTCTCCTCTGCTTCAAAAAACAGAATTCCTGCTGTCATATTGACACATTTGCAATTAACATAGGACACTGACTCATTCTCAAAGATCACAGCGCTGTACAGTAATTTCCAATAAATACTGTTTCGGTGAAATTCTATTAAAAGCAAAGAAGGAAGAATAATGAATGCAACTGGCAAGTGTGAGGTGTCCTGAGGTGCCTCGATATCACACATGGCCATGAACTGATGAAGCACTATTTTGCTTCAGTGACTTGGACAACAAGTTCTGCTATAGAGATTGTGGATTTGTTATCCACCAATGTTCTTGAAAGGGAAAATCAACTTGAGGATATCTATTAATGTCATAATATAACTATTATTCCAGTAGAAAACTCCTGTGGCTTTCAAACGTTCTAAAAGCCACAGAAAACCCGTGGAAAGGTTCTGATTGGAATTTGGGGGTCTAAGACCCACTCACTTGAACCTTAGGCAATCACCCAAGATTAGACGGAGGGACCTTTCAGAGCTGAAGGTCCTTTGGGCCAATGGAGTTTTTAAACTCTTAAAATAACATCAGATTAAGTTGTTTTCCAAATTCAACCAGGTGTGGTCACCCTGTTTTCTACATCACCAAAGTACTTGGATTTCCCACGTAGCATTCTGCATTTGTCCTATTATGTGTATACATTCCACACATCACCTCTCAACAGGGGTCTGTATTTTGTTCATATTTATGTCTCCTGTGGCATTTTTACACAGTAGTAGCAGGTGTTCAATAAATATGCATTAATTACTTAAAGTCTTAGGCTCTTTCCCCATTGTCGGAGGCAGAACTGATATTATGAAATGGTTATAATCTCCTTCAGGGAAAGTCAAATTTATCCAGCTGAAACCTGAAGCAAGAGAAGGAGCTGGCTGTCAAGGAAGCAGAGGAAGCGTATTTCTGTCAAGGGAGATGGGCCCTACAAAGGCTAACACTGGAAAGGAAATAGAGAATGCAGGCATTTTAAAGTAGGTCAGAATGGCTGGAGCTGAGATTGTATTAGGGAGAGAAATGTGGACATGCAGCCTACAGGAGTTAATGTGACTCTACGACTGAGTGGCCTTTTGTTTCATGTTAAGAGTTTGGCATTTTATCCTAAGATAATTTGGAACCTTTAAGCAGGGAGAGATCTTTTCAGATGTGTCAATCAAAGAAATCATTTGGACTGTAGTCCTTTATTCCAGATGAGAGGGGAAGAGTCCTGAAGTCAGTGAGTTTGTTTCTGATGTCATCACGATTTATACCATTGCTGTATTACTTCAAATGCTCACACGTGTGCGTGTGAACAGGCACAAACATTTATACAGAATATCTCTTGCCAAGTCCCTGGGAATACTTATATGCTATTACTTTATAACAAAATTGATGTTATTATTTGTCAGATGCCATAATTTCAAAATATTTTAATGAAAGAAATATGGGGCTGTTCATGGAGACGTTATTTTTTTTGTAATTCTACAAGACATATATAAAACTCTGTAGCTGTGTTAACATTCAATTTTGTGGCAACTGTGATGAGCCATGGCAACCCACCAGTGAACAAGAATTTGCTCTAAGGTGATAAAGGATAAGACTCTGTTTATTCATTAGAATGCTCTGGGGTTACAAAATAATTCCAGAGTTGGAATTAGAGCACATTTAATTTAGAAAGACCTTAGGCATCATGGAAACCCAACTCACTTCCGCAGATGAGATGACGGAGGTCTCAGAAATGGAAGTAACTTGGTCACAGTCTTCATATTTTTCCTTGAGTACAGATGAGAAAGCTTTAATAAAAAACCTTGAGAGATTTCCCTCAACTACCCATAATCATCACTTGAAGCCATGCACCTACTGTTAGTGGTGTCTCTGTGCCTTGTGCTGAATTCACTAGCCCTGTGCCCAGCCTCACACATTCACTTCTGCAAATTCCTGTTTGTTCTAAATTATGGGATCCTTCTTCTGATCCTAGAATTCTGCATGTAATATAATCAGAATAAATGGGACCACAGCTTTCTTCTACCATAAAGTAGTCTTTTTAATTGAAATCAACCACAACAAAAGATAAATAACAGCAGCTGCTTCCCAGACAAGATTCAGTAACTCACAGCCCCAGTTGGAACCATCTCACTGAGGTGATGTATAAAGCACCTGATTTTCCTCACCTGAGGGAATATCACCAACTACCACACTGGCCCCATCACCCAAGGAGAGAGGAGGATAAACCACTGTCTTCCTTTCACACACTTGTAGGGTCTGTTTTTTAACCTACAATCACTTGCAGTTCAGCGCACGTTTAGAGTTCAGTTGAAGCATCATTATTTAAGGTTGTGTCTTTTTGGGGGGGGGGTATGAAAAAAGGCCATTCGTTTAAGGTTGGTAATACTCTATAAAAAATGAACTCTAATCAACAAATCTTTAGCTTGCTGTTATTAAAACTCTGTACACATTAATACTATCTTTTCTCAACATTCATAATCCAGCTGTAATGATTTCTTTTGATCTTTCTTTCATTAGACTCCATACGTCTGTAACCCGTCAATATTATTCTTTTTCCCAGACTGAGCCCAAGCGTCTGATCTTTAGTCAAATGGTGTTCTAAAAAACTCAGTTTTGCTTACATTGAACAAGCTGTTATAATGACCTCCATCATTGCATTTGTTTTTGCAAGACAGGAAGCTGTGCTTGATGAGCTGAGGGAAAACATGGCATAACAATTTTCTGTGCAGAAGCTGTAACCATAAGCAGTGACCTGGAGAAATGTCACTTACAGTGGGCTCCCAAGTTGTCATGCTTAGGAGTTTAAGGTAAAACTGAAAGTAATTTTTTTTTTAAGAAGTGTGTGTGTGTGTGTGTGTGTGCATGCATGTGTTCGAAGGGAGAAGGAGACCCTTGACAAGACCTAGTAAAGTTGAAAACCCACAGGAATCGATGTTGTGTATGAAACATTGATTTCAGGGTGCCTGGGTGGCTCAGTTGGTTAAGCGGCTGCCTTCAGCTCAGGTCATGATCCCAGGGTCCTGGGATCGAGTCCTGCATCGGGCTCCCTGCTCAGCGGAGAGCCTGCTTCTCCCTCTCCCTCTGCCTGCCTCTCTGCCTACTTGTGCTCTCTCTCTCTCTATCTCTGTCAAATAAATAAATAAAATCTTTCAAAAAAAAAAAAGAAAGAAACACTGATTTCAGTCCCACGTACAAACTCTATAGAGAATCTCTAATTATGCAGTTTGGATAAAATAAATGAAATAATAAAAAGAAATTGGCATATTCACCCATTTTGCATATTTTCCTATCTTAATAATTATTTCATCCTTTTTTTTTTTTGCAAATTAGAGGTCAAAGAATACACTTTGTATCAACTGTCATTAGTTCATTGCTTTAAAGGTAGCTACTCTTGAAGTTATCCAAATACCTAAAAATAAAACAATATGTCTTTCAACTCCTTAACTCATAGTTTCTAAATGCACAGTTATAATTATTTTTGGAATAATCTGGCATTAGATATATTTAATTTATTGTTTTATGACCTGGTTCATTCGGGCCTCCCATTCATTCCCCCTCTCTTAATACTTTCTTTTTTTTTCATGTGAATGTTTCTGAGACAGAATGTTCCTCTCGTCAGAGCTGGGATCAGGAAGTGAGCACCTCTTTACACCTCAAAGGAAGAGGGAGGTACCCGGAGGCCAGTTATGTCTGGTGAAACCTTGTGGCTATTAATTAGTAAGCAATAGGGAGATGAGATAGGGAGATAGAGTTTCAAGGCTCTGTCAGCTCCAGGCTAAAGGTTGGTAATCAGTATCTTATCAGTTAGATGTCAGGAACTTGCATTCTAAATGCATAGACTGTTAGAATTATAAACTCAGAGTATAATCCCAGAATCTCCTGTGGAAGGTTTTCAAACACGAATGTAGACTTTGAGACATAATCCATCTGATGCCAATGGATAGAGCTGCCCAGAAAATAAAATACCATTTAATTTTACAAAACTCTGTAATGTGTGTGTGTATGTTCCTATGTTTGTGTTTACGTGCATATGTCTCCTCGATTGAGACTTTCAGCTAGAAAGGGTCATTTCTCTTGTTTGAAATATACAGTTAAGAGACTAATTATTGACTTGCTGTAAGAGCAAGGACATTGATATCCCCTTGTCACTGAACTGTACAAAGATGAAAGCAACGCTCATAAAAAACAGAGAACTCAAGAAACCCAAAGGGAGAATGAAAAAAAGTGGAAAGAGCTCTAGTTTGATGAACATGTATTTCTGTTTGCCCCTCCACCAACAACATGCCCAAGAGTTAAAACCAACTAACTGCATCCAAGAGAGAAGTGGCTAGCACAGCCAGAGGGCTAGTGGTGTAGCGCAGGGCAGAGGCAGAGGTTTTGGTATGAACAGGATTCTGATTCCACGTCTTGCCAACCAATCAGGGAGGATAACCCCAGTGCCCAAGGTCCCAGGACACCCTGTCTTGTTCATTCACTCATCACCCGTGCTTGCAACCTTGTCTCAAGCATATCCTTGAGACAAGAAGGCACCCTTCAGGCAGTGTACTTACATATTGATGAAGAATGGAAAAAGATCTCCCAGTGCTGCTCCAAAACTTGAGAAGAATGATGGGGTGTCTTTCAGTGCTGAACATGCCCATAGGAATGCCCTGGCATTTCATGCTCAAATGAAGAAGACCAGTCCAGGGCCTATGGGTGACACATTCTTGGGCCAGATGAGCTCTTATGCTAAGACAGAACTGGGGTCTCAGTCTCCAGAAAGTAGCCACAGTGAAGCTGGATGAATTCTGGACATGCTCGTGTCTACACACCAGCAAAAGTTGCCCTGATTATGTGTGAGAAGCTAATTCATTTGCAATCTTTGTACATCGATCAGTTTAATTGACTTCAGCATGTTTTTTTACATAATCACAAAGTGGAACATGAGGCTCTAGGTAGTAGTCCTTTCACTGGTCCAGAGGGACTTTTGGCCAAAGAAGGAGAAAACTTAAAGCATCTAAAATGCCGTCCACAGTATGATCAGCACTATGGAGGGGAAGCCTTATTACATAGGCAGCTGGAGGAACGCCGAATACTGGCCACAGATGGTGCTGCCCAATGGGCTCATACAATTTGTTTCAGTCAGAGGCGCTTGGCCTTTGTGGATGATGTCTGTCATTCCAATCAGTCTCTTCCAATGACCAGACACTACCTTACCCGTATTTGTCAGGACACGAATCAAGTTCTTTTCAAATGCTGCCAAGGGTCTGAAGAGGTACCTCGCAACAAACCAGTTCCTGTAAGCCTCTCTGAGGATCCCTGCTGCCCACTGCCAACTGGAAGTTGCCTCCTCAGATGTCTCAGCCCAAGTAGGACTTAGATGTTGTGGGTGACAGTACGCAGTACCCTCCTTCACCCTTGCCTTTTGATCCTTCACTAATCCTTGAAGATCATTCAGTCAAAGAAATTGCTGAAGGTCCAATGGACACCCTGGGCCAGAGACAGATGGCTGGAGATGGGTGCAGATCACAGAGGTCCCAAATTCTGAAAAAGCCTCCTAACCACTGCCTCAAAGTAGAGTGTCTACTGCAAATGGGAAGCCATTTCTTCTGTCAGTTGATAGCTTGTTTTGGGAACCATATGACTTTGGAGGATTTGAATTTTCCATTCTTTCAACAAGTATTTATGACTATCTCTCACTGAAGGATAACTCAGACTACGTTGTTTGGATTACTGATTGATATAGTCAATCATAAACCAAATTTTGGGGGAAGGGATCAATAGTGTCTACATGTCACAGATGTCTTCCCACTCTATACAAGGAAGAGAAAGACAGGTTATTCCTGCCAGAGCTGCTGGGATTGAGAAAGTATTTGGGACTCTGCCTCAGGGGAGAGACATCTTTGTAATGGGAATTCCCAAGTCTTGGAACAAATCCACATAGGTGTTTATGTGGGAGATGTGTATCCTTGGGATATTGATGGAACCCTGTGCCTGTGTTTTAGCCTGTCTTCACCTCTCACCTAATTGGGTAGTCTGAACCCCTCCTCCCAGTGAACTCTGACTCTGAGAACAGCCCATAGGATTGGGCCTTCTTTAACCATCCATTGTGCTTCTAACCTATGTAAATTTCTGTAGGGGCTATCTTATGTAAGATACTATAAAAAATTAATGTATATAGTTTCTATTAAATGTTAAAATGTTATGAAAATGTCAAAAAACCCTGCTTGAATAAGACAACAAGAAACACACTGTAAAATGAAAAGATGTTTGATAAAGGTATTGTGGACACTGTAAATTAATGTAATTATACAATCTAATTTTGTTTAATTAGGGATTAAACAGGGAGCAGAATTCTTCTGCATTCTTTTCTAATAGAATCTCCGGACATCGTCTGCATGAGTTTTAGAGATTACAGGAGAGATTTATTATCACAAAGCAGGCACAAATAGCTCATGACCAGAGAGGGTTTTGAGAGGTGGCCAAGCCTCATGAGGAACATGATGAACTGATTTTAAATAATGCAGGGCTGCCACCATGGGGGAGCTTCCTGGGCTTGGATGATATAATGCCTAGAAGGTTGCTCCTGTGTTATTGGAACCCCATGCTGTTAAATAACATTTACTTCAGTTATCTGGCACTATTAACATTACCCCCCATTGGTCAGCTAATTAGACATAAATCTATTAAACAAAAATAAATTTCTATGTGCTTGGCTATTGCTTAAATCAAGCTTTTGCATATTTAAATTGTCATCTTGTTTAAGTTTGCAATGTAAACTACATTCTGATTTCCTTATAAGTAAAGAAGAATTGAAGAGTGGATAAAGAAAACACAGGGTTGACAAGGCTTATTTGTTTTGATGTATATGGAATTTGAACAAAGCAGGAAAACATTTTAAAACTACAAGTGCATTCTGACTGTACTTATTTTTAGAAATCACACATGTCCTCTGAGACCCAGTTTATACTGTACAGTTGAATATGCAATAAAATTACCACATACAGTCAACTCCATAGACCGTGACTATTGCAAGTCCTGCTTGCTACACCATCCCATGGATCCTTTTTTTCCAAATATAAATTTATGCCACTGATGTGTCTCATATTTTCCTCCTTACCCCACTGAAATCATGCCACTTTTTACTTGGCCAGAATATGCCCAAAGGCACAGCTCAATTTCTTTCTCCTCCTTAATGATCTGAAATTGAATCTGTTAAAGAGACCAGGTTGCCCACTCAATATAAGAACATCATGTGATTCCTTAAAAGACTAATAAAATATGAACTGAAGAATGAAATATACCTGTAGCTACAATGATA
Organism: Neomonachus schauinslandi; assembly: GCF_002201575.2. Classification (NCBI taxonomy): domain Eukaryota; kingdom Metazoa; phylum Chordata; class Mammalia; order Carnivora; family Phocidae; genus Neomonachus; species Neomonachus schauinslandi. The sequence goes on along the minus strand of NC_058414.1, from coordinate 96,553,893 downwards.
TTAACAATTAGAATGCTTTATATTTAGATATTATAAAGTACATTTTCACTTAAATCTAGAAAGCCCTGAGAAGTAGATCAAGCTGGGAACATTATACTTATTTCTATACGTATAATCTAAATCTTACAGCCATATGTCTCTGGTCCAAGGTCACATAACTGGTGGGTGACAAAAACCAGACAAGAACAGGTTTTTCTGACCTCTAGCATCAATCTTTCCTCTGCGAGAACAGCCATCTAAATGTGCAGACAAACAGTGCAGGGTTATTGTACTATGTGTAATTATGCCTCATCCAGCACCAGAACTTACCTTAAGAAAGAGTATTTTTTTTAAAGATTTTATTTATTTGTCAGAGAGCTAGCAAGTGAGAGAGCACAAGCAGGGGGAGCGGCAGAGGGAGAGGAGAAGCAGACTCCCCGCGGAGCAGGGAGCCCGATTCGGGGCTCGATCCCAGGACCTTGAGATCATGACCTGAGCTGAAGGCAGACACTTAACCAACTGAGCCACCCAGACGCCCCAAGAATGAGTATTTTTCACAAATATTCTCACCTGATCTAAAGGGTCATAGCACCGGGGCTACTAGGTGGTAGCCAATCTTCCCTCCCCTTAACTTTCTCTCTCCGGGATGGTTAGAAGTCAGGACTTTGGAGACATATGTGAGTCCATATTCTGGTTCACCATTACTAGCTGCATTATCCTGGGCTAGTTACTGAACTTCTAGGCCAAAGTCAATTTCCTCAACTGAAAGTAGCAGTATATGTAAAGGATTTAGCACAAGATAGCTAATGTGAATAAATACTACCATTATGATAGCCATGTCTTTAAATACATGCAGTTGGCTTTGCAATTAATAAAGTATAATTTAAATTGTAAATCAATTTAAATAAACTTTCTGTTGGTATATATTTTCTCATTCATAGACACCAATAATTATACTATCCTATAGAAGCACCTATCATTTTATTATTATAATTATTTAAAATAAGTAATAATAACCTAACAGGTTGCAATACATTCTTCTACCCCAACGCAGCTAAGAATTTTTTTAGGTGTATGAGCATATACTCTACTGTTGACATGCAGATTGCTGATCAGTTAGACTGCCATGCTTAGTTGTAATGTAAGGAAATTTTCGAAATGCCTCAGTGGGAAGACACAATCAGAAAATTTTGATAAAAACTTATAATACAGCAAAAAATCTGCCAGAATTACCACAGCAAAGTAGTGTGCTAAGTAACTGTAGAATGAATACCTGAAACCCAACCCACGTGTTTTGTGAAAATATGCAAAAATGGTTAAACTGATTAATGAATTTTCATCCTTGCACACACCAATTCACAAGAATATTCTAGAGGAAAGTGGATACTAAGTTTCTGTGTGGCTTGTAACTATGAAAAGAAACATATTTTTGCAGAAAGACTTTTTAGGGTTGCCAGCTAATTGGGATGTCAGCAGTTTGGTAAATAAACCTCTGTATATTCTTCACATAGGCACTAAAACAAATGATCAATATAAACTCATTCAACACATATTTATTTAGAATTTAATATATGAGACTTAATGTCTTAAGCAATAGATATGTACTAGTAGATAAAACATAAAAGTTCCTGCCTAATGGATCTCATAAACTAATGGGGGCTAGATAGATAATACATATATAATTAAAACATACACACCTTAGAGGTGGGGAAAAGCTAAATAAACCTAGAGTAGAGAATGGGTAAAGTCATGGTGGCAGAGGCAGGGCAGGGGGCTAGCAATTTTACTTATGTATTTATTTATTTATTAAGATTTATTTATTTATTCGAGAGAGAGAGAGAGAGGGAGAGAGAAAGTGCCAGGGGAGGGGCAGAGACAGTGGAGGAGAGAGAGAGAATCTCAAGCAGATTCTCCACTGAGTGTGCTGCTGGACATGGGGCTCGATCCCATAACTCTGAAATCGTGACCTGAGGGGAAACCAAGAGCAGACGTTTAACCGACTGCACCACCCAGGCGCCCCACAGAGGGCTAGCAGTTTTAAATATCCGTCTGGGAATACACCACTGAAGTGATGATATTTGAGCAAGGTCGTGAAGGGGTTGAGGGAGGTCTTCATGCAGAAAGCAGTGGAAAAGGTAATCTAGGCAGAGGAAACAGCAAATGGAGCAGAAATATGTTTGAGGAATAGTTAGAAATCCCTTCTGGGCAGAGTTGAGTGACTGTGTCAGAATACTGCAAGATGTCATCAGAGGAGTAGAGGGCCCAGGACGGTAGAACCTGTAGGTCACTGTGAGGGCTTTGGATTTTACTCTTTTTTTTTTTTTTAAGATTTTATTTATCTTACTCGGAGAGGGAGTGGGGGTGGGGCGGAGGAACACAAGCAGGGGGAGCAGCAGAGGGAGAGGGAGAAGCAGGCTCCCCACTGAGTAGGGAGCCTGATGGGGGACTCGATCCCAGGACCCTGAGATCATGACCTGAGCCGAAGGCAAATGCTTAACCATCTGAGCCACCCAGGCACCCTTGGCTTTTATTCTTAAATGAGCTTTCTCATCCATACACAAAGTCCATCTCAGTCAGGCACAACTCCACACAGCCGCCCAGAAAGAAAGCTTGTCTGCCTCCCTTAACAATCTATACTTAGGAGTTCAGATAGAGTCTTTGCTAAATTTTAAATCCATTCCAATTAGTAGTGTTCACCATAAAAATGGAGAACCAGCTGTTCACTGACCCTGCATTACAATGTTCACATATATTATTCTCCAGGTATTCTAGCATTTCTTTTCACGTTAATTGATGCCAGACTTTCATATTTCTAACACGGGTACTATTTTTACTCAAATCTTGAGTAACTTCATTGTGTTTTCACTGAGAGGGCTTTGGCTTTTACTTTGAGTGTAACAGAAAGCCATTGGTAAGTTTTCAAAAAAGCATGACATGATCTAACACTTAGTGTATGAAGAATCACTGTCGCTGCTGTTTTGAACATAGAGTGAAATGAGAAATGTCAGGAGGATTACCGTGGAGAGGATGGAAATATCATGGGCAAGAGATGGTCATGTGTCGGTCCAGGGTGGTAGCAGTGGAGGGGCTAAGTGGTAGCTACCTACTCAGGGTAGAGAAAGGATGGTTTGAATATGGATATTTAGAACCTGAAGAACAGAAGGGATGGAGCTGCTATGAATCAATATGGCAAACACTGTGAATGGGGCAGATTTTTAAAGAACAAAAATCTTGGACTTGAACATTTTAATAATAAAATGCCTACTAGATATCTCTGTAAGTGGCGATATCACGTAAGTAGCTGGGATATAAGTCTGGACTTTTCAAGAGAGGTCAGGAGCAGAGATATAAATTTGGGAAATCATCAACCTATGCATAATTTTAAAAACAAAACTGTATGGAGTCCATGAATATAGATAGAGACCCAAAGATTGAGAAGTATGGCATTTCAACTATTTGAGCCTAAGGACGCCAGGAAAAGGATAAGGAGTGATCCATTCCGAAGCAGGGAAATCGAGATCAAGCACTGTCTGAAGCCACATGCAGAAGTTGTTTCAAGGGTGAAGAAATGTCCAACCATGCCAAGACCTGCTGATGGGTCAAGAAAGATGAAAACGGAGAATTCAGTATTGAACTTACCAATGAGGCGGAAGTGTTAATACCTGTGGCATTGACAAGACCAGTTTTGTAGAAAGCTGAGGATAAAAGCCTAATAAAGGTGATTTTTTTTTTCAAATGAAAGAGGAAGAATTAAAAAGCTAAGTACCAAGGAGTCTTTTGAAGAATTTTGCTGTAGATGTTCCAGAGAAATAAGAAAATATCTGCCCTAAGATTGGAGTCAAGCACGTTTTGGTTGTTATTATTTTGAAGATGAGGTGACATCATGGTTACGTGTGCCTATTGAAAAAAAAACAAAAAACATGTGTATGCCGACAGAATTTTCCACTAGAGAGACTGAGAGGGAGGACTTGAGCTATAATGCCTTATAAGGGAGCAAAGAAGGGACTGAGCATTCATTGAGCATAGGGACGTTCTTCAATAGTAAGCAGAAAAATGTCAAAAGTGTGAAGACAAAGATGCAAGTGATAAATGGAAGATGTGATAATTTGTGGATGTTCTCTACTGATTCTGGGATAGAAGAACTTTAGATGAAAAAATAATACTAGATTGGTGTAAAGTTTAATTTCTTTTAATGGAATATACACATAGACCTGCACAAAGCTTATAGAGAACAAAATTAAGTAAAAAGTATCTGATTGGCAAAGAAAAAGAAAAACTTCTCAGAAGATAAGAGAAAATTCCTCACTTATATATGAAGTGATAATTATTCCTAAAACCAATGAAATTTTTGAAGGGGTCAGCTATTTGATGCATTCCAATGAATTGTTAGTTTGAGAAAAGTCTGCCTTTGGCTCAGGTCATGATCCCAGGGTCCTGGGCTCAAGCCCTGCACAGGGCTCCCTGCTCAGCCGGGAGTCTGCTTCTCCCTCTCCCTTTGCCCCTTCCCTCGCTCCTGCTCTCTCTTGCTCACTCTCTCTCAAACAAATAAATAATATCTTTAAAAAAATAAATTTAAATAGAAACACTGAGGTCAAAGAAAAAATTAACATGAAGAGTATTTATTGGATGAATTTGTCACAAAATTTGAGAATTAGTAGAGATTAGACATTTGTCTTGTTCTTTCAAGGATTTGGAGAAAAAAACTGAATTCGGGAAAAACATTAAATTATGCACAGTGTAATTCAAGTAAGATTTGAAAATAAAATGCAAACATCATAAATTATTAAAATACTTCTCATATGGGAGAATTACATTTATCAAAAGTCTGAGATTATGTAGATTTTTTTCTTTGATATCAGTTGTCATTATTTATAATTAGTCCCTCAAATATGAGGATAGTTTTATAGACATTTTACAGATTATACACTCTTTATGGCACTATAGGAGTTAGCCATGTTCTAATGATGATGAAGTAGTTTTGAAGAAAAAAAAACAATTTATTATTCATCTTGATTATAGATTTCATCTACCATATCTGTTCTTAATGAGTTCTAGATTCATTTGTAAAAATCAAACCTCCTTTGAAAGATTGGAGATTTTACATATTTAAGACAACAAAAGGCATAAGGACACAGACTAAAAAGTTAATTATTTAAGAATTGGCTTCAATTTTTTTAAATCAATTACAGCTTTGTGGGAAGAGGTATGCAAAATCTATAGGAGACTATTCTGAAAGGAACAGTCTTACAACTATTAAAAAATTATGATTTTGTTCAGTCTTTCTAATTCTAGCTACATTTATACAAAAACTAAAAATATTTCAATTGAAAAATTGTGATACTGTTACATAATGAATACCACACAACATATATGGAAAAACAAAGAACACACCATTAATGTGATGTGAAACAAAACAAAACCCTAAAAACTCGTTCAAAATATGGACTTTGGAATTCTTTATTGGAGCCCCAAGTCTGTCAGTTCCTGGTTCTGTGACCTTGAAAGTGTACTTAATCTTTTAAAGTCTCACTTTCCTCTGCATATACTGGCTCTTTTTTACACTCATCAAGAAAGACCGATGTTTGGCAAGTTCCTTTAACTCCTTTCAAGTAAATTAACTTGTTTTAAGCCTAAGAAAGTGATACAGATTTTATTATAGCTTTCATGGAGGGGAATAGAGATGATGATTAACCTCAGATGCCCCATAACAAACACATTAAAATGCCACTTTAGAGAGCAATATTCCTTACTCATTGACACCACAGTAACTAAGTTCAGAAAAACTTAGATAATGCTGACAGCCAAGACAAATAATTTGGGAGCCTTTCAACTGACAAAGAGTATAAAGTAAGCTAAAACAATAAACAGGAATCACATTTTGTGTTATAATAAAAATTATGATTTATTCAACAGTCTATACCTGAGGTACAAGGAAAAAAAACAAATTTAAAAAAAGAAAGAGGTTCAGTGAAGTTTTTTTAATGAAGCAAGTGATTTTTCTAAGACATTGATAAGCTAAGAATTTCTATTTTACTAAGAGCTCTAAAAAATCAATAGGCATCATTTAGTTAATGGCATTTCAATCTCAGCCATATTTGAAAATTCTCTATCAAAGCAACAACAAAATTAAGGTAGGGGGAATGAGTTCAAGATTATTTTGAAACTAATTAATGGATACACAGGAATTCATTCCATCATTCAACTTTTTTATATTGAAAATCCATAATGTAGTTTTTAAAAGACTTTATTTATTTATTTATTTGTTTAGAGAAAGCGCAAGTGGGGGGGAGGGGCAGAGGAAGAGGGAGAATCTCAAGCAGACTCCATGCTGAGCATGGAAGCAGGTGTGGGGCTTGATCTCAGGCTGAGATCATGACCTGTGCTGAAATCCAGAGTTGGATACTCAAGCGACTGAGCCACCCAGGCACCCCCATAATGTAATATTTTAATTATGAAAAGAAGAAATTAAAAAGAACTTATTATCTTGGTTAATATCTATTTTGCGTGCTGCTAATGAGACAAGATATAAAGACCAATCTGTTAATATTCCTACTGAGAGCAGATAAAAGGCAGATAATTTTAATATATTGAAAGGGAAGTGGGAACAAACATGTGATTCCAAAGATGCATGACTTTAATGTATACAGTGACAATTAACAGCATGAACAAGAAAAGAGCTACACATGCCAGAAAAAGTTTTCAAAAGAGATCTTCTGAACCAATTAACTAACATTTGAGGGAACACCAAATGTTAGAAGAGACGTTCAGAATCCTAGCTGGGTTTAATTTTAACTAAGATTGTGTTGGTTTTACTGTAATCAAGGTTTCTGTTGCTTCATGACTATTGAGAGCCAGTGTGGAAAAGAGATTATATATTGCTAATAAATCTATGGCTTTAGTAGCCACAGTTCATCTCATCTCCAGATCACTGAGCCACCTCTGAAAGGCCACAGAATTGTGTTATTCTCCCAAAGTCATGAATAAAAGTCTGCCATCTTGTGATAAGTGCTTCAGGGGCAGACTTGCAGTACCTCTGATGCTCAAGGTTAAAGAATTTCCTATTGTAGGCCTACAGTATTTTACCACAAAACAAAGAAGAAAAGCTGATGCTGACGGGCAACTTAGTAGAGATAAATAATTTTGTGTGTTTTGGAAAACTAGGAATTGCCAATCCGGGAAAAATATTCCAGAGCATTACCAATGGGACCCATTATCAATTAGACCCATAAGATTAATAAAGATTCAGAAGCTTGACAAGATGACCTCTACCAGAGCTTTTGATTTCAGGAAGCTCTGATTCTTTATTTGGTTCAAGCTCTTGACCAGCTGAGAGTTTAGGCCTGGGACGGTGGTGAGTCTAATTTATATTAGTAATATCTGCCCAGTGTTCTCTACTTTCTCCTTGCATCTGTCTCTGCCTGGACTTTTATCCTATTTCATTTCTAGCTCTGAAATCTTCTTTTCTCTCCCACCCATCTTTTGTTATTATAATATTCAGAAAGTTTGAAATAAGGATGTCAAATGACCAAGGCAGGTTTTAGTCACAGAATCTGGATTCCTAACCATGCTCTACTAGCTTTCTTTTTGATGGTCCAAAGAGCTCCAAAATATAGCCTCTTGCCTCCTGGAAGAACATCAGACCCCCTACCCCCGACCATTCTAATCATGGTTCTTTGTGCTAAGTCATCCCCCACCCCCTTCCTCCTTGCTTAGAAGGAGCTCCACAAAAACAAACAAATAAAAACCTTTCAATCTATGATGACAAAAATTAGTGGCTATGCCCTATCAGTTCTCTGGATGAACACATGTTGTCTTTGTAGTCTTTTCCATGAGTACGTCCCTTTTTATCTGCATCTTGCATTAATATTTTTGCCCAGCTCCCTAAACACTCCCCCGCCCCCCCCCCTGCGAACAGTGCTTTTATCTTATTGTTAACAGAAGCAGGGCATCCCAGAGCTCTTAGTAGGGACTCAGTACATACGCATCCATTCATTATTCATGGATGCTACGTGGCATCATCAACTAGATAAGGCTCACTTTTAAGTGGTGGCTGGTATGTGTTTGACATCTGTTCCTCCTTGTTCTCAGCCGCACCACTAGGGAAGAGTTTCATTTCCTCTTGGAATGTATTTAGTATCTAAAGCAAAATGCCATTTTCTTTCAATTTCCTTTTTGTTCACATTTAATTAGAGGACATTCTGTGAAACTCTGGTGTAAAAAACTGTGATGACTAAAATTGCTGATTGAAAGTGTAGTGAAGTAGGAAAAACAAATGAGTGGTTCTAAGGCATCATGTTGGCCCTGTTATTAACAAACTGTGTGACTTCTGACATTTCAGACTTCTCAGGTTGTGTGTGGGTGTAGGCATGCATGCATCTGGATCTGTGTGTGTGTGTCTGTGTGTTCTCTCTTTGGCATAGCATCTTGTGCTGTAAAGACAGTGGGGAAGCTCTATCTGTCTTGGCCTTTGCTTACTTTGCTTATTGAAACTGGGAAGAAATGTCAACATCATGATGACCCCTAACAGTTTTATCAGGTGCTTGCAGCCAACCTCTTACAATTAATCCAAAAGGACACTAACATACCTTAAGAACAACCCCGTTTGGCCAGATCCCACCCTTTCATTTAACCTGTTGAATCATACAAAGGACAGGAGAAAAAACTGCACACTGATTAGAACATGTGAGGCAAATGCCATTAAAAAAAGGACAGCATCATTACTGGAACATTTATAGCTTGACGGAACATTTATCAATTCCTTCATTTACCATTTCGTCCATATACCAAGTCCATCTCCATCAGGCACAATTCCACGAAGCCACTTAGAAAGAATGTTTGCCTGCCTCCCTTAACAATATATACTTAAAGAGCTTTTTGCTGGAAAAAAAAAAAGTCTCTGCTAAATTTTCAGTCCACTCCACTTAGTAGTGTTCATAAAAATGGAGAACCACCTGTTCACTGACCTTGCATTACAATGTTCATACATATTATTCTCCAGACTGTTCTAGCATCTCTTTTTCAAATTAATGCCAGTCTCTCACATTTCTAATATGGGTATTATTTTTACTCAGATCTTTAGTAACTTTATTGTGTTTTCTCTAAATGCTCTTAAGTACCTAATTATTGGATTCAATTGTTTAACTGAGGGGCCAAAAGTAATGCTCTAGTAAACGCTAGTGCAAAGGAAAACGTGGTAGTTTAACAGACACCAGCCTTGCATAAGCAGGTGTGTTTGATATATCAGTTCAAGACACATATAACGAGCTAATTTTATTTCAATATATTTTTCCTAAGTAAATGACTTCTACTTTTCTAAATGATCAGTTAGGATGTCAGATATTTGCCATTGTAGGGACAATTTACTTTGGTGAAGACAACCTACTGGAATTTGCAATCCAGTTAAGACAAGTTAGAACCCGGTGTCTGATTGATCCATGGCTACGCTGATGGAGGCATCATAGCTCAAAAACATTTTCTTCAAAATTTGGGTAATACATAGTGAAGAATTATTGTAAAGGAAATAGTTCTTAGAGTTTGACCATTAAATGTCAGAAAAACACTGCTCTTCAAATATTGTAAAATAGCATCTTCTCCAAACCCTCCCTTCCTATATTTTTAGTCATTATGGCTTTGTTTATGATTAGGTATCCACAGAAGTGATGTTTTGAAAATTACAAAAATATAAGAATTCTCATTTATATTGTCCATAATTTCAACAGAAGAATTACTTGCACAATTTATAAGAACATCATAATTTCTGGATCACCTGGGTGGCTCTTGATTTTGGCTCAGGTCCTGAACTCAGGGTTGTGAGATCGAACCCTGCATTGGGCTCTGTGCTCAGCGGGGAGTCTGCTTGAGATTCTTTCTCCCTCTCCCTCTGCCCCTCCACCTCCTTGCGCTCCCTCTCTCCAAATAAATAAATAAAATCTTTTTAAAAAATCATAATTTCTTTTGCTTTTAGATTTCTCACTTTTTGAAGAGCCTGCAGAATCTTAATAAATATTTTAAGGCATTTACTCCTATTTACCAATTATGTATAGGTATGAACAAGAACTGTCATTGGTCTGAAACACAGACTTTCTTTCTCCTAAACTTTCAAAGATAGTTCTGGGGTGAAACAAATGAAATCCAATTTCCTATTTAATTGATAATTTAAAAATTCTAAATTGCATTTCTGATAATTCACTTACCTCAGATGTTTCAATTAGATACATATTTTTTCTTTTAACAACATGTTTTACTAAATCATCAGTTTCCATGTTTCAGATATTAAAGCAAATTCCTTGTCTTTCTTTTAAAAAATTGATCACAGGGGCACCTGGGTTGCTCAGTCATTAAGCATCTGCCTTCAGCTCAGGTCATGATCCCAGGGTCCTGGGATCGAGCCCCGCATCGGGCTCCCTGCTCAGTGGGAAGCCTGCTTCTCCCTCTCCCACTCCCCCTGCCTGTGTTCCCTCTCTCACTGTGTCTCTCTCTCAAATAAATAAAAAGTCTTAAAAAAATAAAAATAAATTAAAAAAATAAATAATTGATTACAGTTGGTGATTTCTTTAACATTTTAAAAGACATTTCAAAAGAGTTTGCATGAACAACTCTAATATATGAGGGTAGTTAATTCTGCCTTGCTGAACGTTATTGTAGCAAAGGATAAATACACTGGATGAGTCAAGCATATTGCACATTTAAGATTTTAAATGTGACAGGCATAATATGTAGTATGTGGAGGATTATTTTCTTTACAAAAAAAAAAGAAAACAGTGTGAAATTAGATCATTCATAACTTCACGTCTAGCTTCAGATCTGTAGCCTGACCAGAGATGTAGTGTTCTCTACGTCTCTGTCCCACACAACCAAAGACTAGCACCTTGTGTAACCTTAACCCACATGTTCTTAGGAAAATCTTCATGAAATCTATTGTTCACCATTCAGAAATAAACAGAGGAAATAATATGTTAGAGGTTAGAGTGAACAAGAAAGATAGGTCCCCTATATTAAGAAAAAAGAAAAAGAAGCTCTTCACCCAACAACATACAATAAAATTTGAGAAAGTGGAAAATCATCTTGTGTTTCTAGATTCCAAATAGTGAATACTGATTAATCATGACTACGATTCAGCTTCATCCAGGTGGGGGGACTGTTTGAAAGGCGACGGACAGTAAATCAGAAGCTAAATTTGAAATTAACAAGAAAGAACAGCCAAAAGTATTTTTACAAATGAAGAGCAGTAAAGAAGTAATGTCTTACCCTAAAGTGTTAGCATGTGCTAGATGCGTAAAATAACTAAAATGCTGTGGTACTAGAGTCGACTGACAGAGAAATGGGACAAAATAGCTGCAGAACAGAACTTAGGATACTAAGTATTTAGCATAGCAGTACTCAAATCTGATATATCACCTTTGGTAGACCCACCCATTGAGAAGGAAAACATCCAGCCAGTTAAATTATGTGCTTTGTTAACATCCAGAATTTCCATATGTATTGGAAGAACTTATTACCCTTAGAGGAAGATTTCATCATACACATACACAAAATATGTAAGTAAAATAAATTAATTACATCCTATAATTTCTATACATTTGGAAATAAACTTTTTTTTTTTTAAGATTTTATTTATTTATTTGACAGAGAGAGAGAGACAGCGAAAGAAGGAACACAAGCAGGGGGAATGGGAGAGGGAGAAGCAGGGCCCCCACTGAGCAGGGAGCCCGATGTGGGGCTCAATCCCAAGACCCTGGGATCATGACCTGAGCCGAAGGCAGACGCTTAACGACTGAGCCACCCAGGCGCCCTTTTTTTCCTTCTTTTGAGAAAGAGAGAGAGAGAGAGCATGCATGTGGTGGGGGGTGGGGGAGGGAAGGGCAGAGAGAGAATCCTAAGCAGGCTTCACACCCAGCATGGAGCCTGCCATGGGCTCAATCTCATGACCCTGAGAGCATGACCCGAGATCATGACCTGGGCTGAAATCAAGAGTCAGAGGCTTAACTGACTGACCCACCCAGGTGCCCTGGAACTGAACTCTTCTAAATCACTTTTAGATCTAGAGTTTTTAATTTTCTGCTTTTCCACACAATGACATTCTTTCGGATACTAAGAGCATTGATTATGTGATATTTCTGAAGAACAAGTCACTGATGTTGGCATTTGAATTCTGAATCTGCAATCATATTTTGATACCAGCTTGTAGCATATTGGTAAATATGTCTGACTCATCACCTCCTTCAAATATTACTCTGACCATTTGGTTGGCTCCTAGGGATAAAAGAGTGCTCCACTCTTACCTCTGGAAAATGATCTTCCCCAGGGACACCCACTCTGCAAGCTTTAATGCTGGGGCTTTGGAGGTTTGTACCTGCACAGGTAATGGAAGCCCAAGCTCATGATTTTTAGATTTCACTGTTTGTAAATGTTTTGGTGCTAAAAAGAATTAATAAAATTTAGAATTAAACTTTGAATTAATAAAATTTAGCATGTTACAGACATAAAGAATTATTGCTAAAAATGAAGAATTATTCCCCCCCCAAAATTTTTGAAAAAAATTCAACCTCTTTTCTAAAGTAATGAATACCTGCCATACCTCCCCCAAAAGATCCTTTGAGGATCTAAGTGCAATTAGGCATGTGCATAAAAATTTTAAATTATGAAGCACTCACTATACAGTATATAGTACCCTCAAAATGAATACTTCTTAGACAATTTGGCAAGTCTGTTTTCTGGGTTTTTTTAAAATGTTTCTTTTATTTTTTCAAAATTAATACCAGAATTAAATACTAAAAACTATTTTTTCACAAACTGTTTTTCAGTCTTTTAAGTTCATTGTCAAAATCCTTTCTTTCTAGCAATATATGAGCATTATTATATTATCAGAGCATCATTATATTATCATTATTATATTATTATTATATAAAATCATTTTATTTGTACACCAAAATTGTAGTGTTACTATACAGGTACTTCAAATTTTTATATCTCTTAAATTTGACATATTGATCCACTGCATGCATCATTATTTCATTTGTGCTAATATATCTGGTAATCAAAACTTGTTCCAAGTCTTTAGTATCATAAAAGGAACTTACAATCTTTACTCAATCTTAATTGTAATAATAACAAACATTAAAATAATTTAATTAGAGATATTTTGGGATTTAAGACCTATAGTTTCTGCATGATATATAAACTGTCTTATAAAAATTCTTAATAATATTTTACATTCTGAAATTATTCAAATTAGTGGTATTTCACTTATAATATGATCACTTTGTAAAAAGTGATCAAACTTAAAATAATGTCAGTAAAATAGGTCAGTTAAACATAAAACAGAGGTATGTTAAAATGTTTAAACCGAAGGATAGAGAGGTTGATTTCAGTTACTATTAAGCATTACAACTAAAATCACAGCCCCTGCAGAAAGGGCAAGGAAAAAATGCAGTGAATTACACTTTGCTTATCAAAGTAAGCTCAAAAAATAATTTTGGAAGAGATATTTTCTTCTTGGCATTAAAGTCTAGGCAGATTTTCTGGGAACACACTAGCCTGCATCTTCAACTGCCTTTGGTAAAAATAAAGAAATAGTCTTTTATTACCACTTTTATATGATCATCAATACATTAAAGCACAGAATTAAATCTAGTTGAACAAAACTTTGTCTACCCAGAATTCACAAAATATAATAGAAGGACAGCTCTGATACCAATCCATGAGGTTGATTTTTGTCAGGTAGAATTAATGTTAGTAGACACAGTTCTACTTCCTTGGGACTTGATCATGACAATTGACCTCTAAAATTTATTAGCTCTAGATTGGTTTTAGTAGGGTTGCTCGTTTAGCAAACAAAAATACAGACTGTCCACTTAAATTTGAATTTCAGATAGGTAGCAAATAATATTCTAGTAAAAGACTACCCCATTCAATATTTGGTAACTATTTAAGCTAAATGTTTTTCACTATTTATTTGAAATTCAAACTTGTATTTTATCCATTAACCCTAGTCTTGTTCTCAATTTCTGAAATCTTCTTCATTCTAAAAGTAAGATAATTATGTGAACATTTAGACGAAAATCACCCCTTGCTTTAGTTTAGATTTCATAAACAACAAACAGGTCAATCTGAAAAAGTCTCAGAGATATGCTAAAAAATTGCTTAACCAAACCCCAAAAATCAAACAAACAAAAAAAATCCCAAAATGTAATTAGGTTCCCTGGTTAGAATGTTTTCAATATGATTAGTTCTGTCCGTATAACCCTATGTATTTTATTTTATGCATTTAAAAACATTATTTTGAGAAAGGTATTTTTGGCTTCACTGGACTGACAAAGTGGACCACACACACACACACACACACACACACACACACATTCTTACTCATGCACACATGCACACACACACACACACTCCTACCTGTGACTGAATCTAGGCAATACTTGAGTAAGGGCCTCATGTTATAGAACTAGGGAGTTTCTTGGCCCTGTTCACCTCCACCTTGAATTATTCATAAGTTCCAGATAGTACTAAGATATCTGCCGGTAGCTTTAGTTATTTATCCTCCTATATTTAGGTCCAGCAGGAAATAAGTGGTGGTTCCTACTGGCAGTTTTATGTAAACCTGGTATTAGTTTTGACTGGCTTACACTGAGTCATGTGCTTGTCCCTTAACCAATCACTAAAGCCAGGGGTATGTTCATACTCTTTGGGCCATAGTATACTCCTATCCCATCAGCTGTTGTGCCATCAACTGAGTTAAAATTTAGCTGAGAGTTCATGAAGGCAAGGTTCTCCTAAAGCACACTCTAGGAGATTTTCCCACAAGGAACAGCAAAATTTCCCATTCTTATTATACTAACCTTTAATTATCACCTCATTTAAAATGTAGATTCCCTGTGATGCATTTCATTTCTGCACAATCAATACACTCTAAGATTGTCCCGTTTTTCTGTAACAATAAGCATTTTTAGCCATCTGACATAATTTGCAAGAATTTTAGCATTATATTTGATATATTTTATATACAGGTCGGCTCATTCATGCAATTGGAATTATCCACAAAATATGACTCCTAAATAATGGAATAAATGTATGCAAAGTAAAACTTGCAGAAAATTTAAATAAATCACTCAGTAAGAGGCTCTTGATAATTACTATTTTAAAGTTTAAAACATACACATATGAAATCCATCAATGTTTTGTCCTTTCTATCATATAAGTTTATACAACAATCAGCACAGTTTTCATATAACCCTTGAACTATGCAAATATATATAAAAAAAAAAAAACTTGGTATAACACATGGCCAGACTTGGTACTGATAAAATATACAAGTTCAATATGAAACACATGGTATTCGTGTAACTAGTATCTTATATTCCCCAAACCAACATCTATGGAGGGAATAGAAGTTTCCACCTCTGAGAATATAAATATTATCTTAGGGTTTGTCACTATGGAATAATTGAATATACCATGGAAAGAACATCGAAGCCAGGGTAAAGCAAATCTTTTGGTTTTGTCAAAGTTGAAGGGAATCTGCAAATATCTTTTTTTTTTTAAAATAGGAAGCTTAAAAGCAAGCATTCATTCTTCTAAATAAGCATGATATATACTATGTGTATATATATATATATGGAATTTCAATTTATTTGTATTAGTATCCATAGAATATTATATATTGTTGTGTCTACGTAAACATATACTTATGTGTATATAAAATGTTTATATATTTATATCTAATACAAATAACATGTATATTATATAATATATAATATTAAATAACATAAATATAGTAAATATACAACATACAAGTATGTTTGTAAATATATTTATATATACACACATATATGCATATGTGTACTTATATTTGTTTTAGGGCATGAGAGATGAGACACGCATTTCTACTCTGACATTTAATATGCTTTCACAGAAACTGACTTTGCTGGGCAGTGAATCTTTACTTATAGTTTAGGTCAATAAAAATTCTTTGAAAATGCAAAAGTTAATCACCACCATCACCCTGATTATCCAACAACATTGAGAGGATAGCTGTATCCCCTTGACTCTAAAGAAGTTTCAGGCTGACATAATTTACTCTTTTAAATGAAGGAATTGACCTTGGTTCCCAGACACTTGGGGAGCTGGTCAGTGCATTCTCCCTTTCTCTCTAATGGTATATATGGGCATGCACAAAAATGATACTTCCTGGGTTGGGGATATGTATCACAGCACAAAATCAAACAGGAATCTAGTACCCATAAAGTAAAACTGAATAATTATTTTCACATTAGTAATATTTATTGTTTGCTACACAAACGCAGCATGTTAGTGAATAATTCTCAGGGATGATGAATAGATAATGAAAGCCTATATTCACAAATCACTTTGACTCTTTCATAAATGCAGTTTTCCATTTGGAAATTTCTTTGAGATCTCTTGATAATTCACACTTGGAGATAACTGAATATGTAACATATTTTGAAGGGTAACTGCTGATTTCTGATTGAGCAGATAAATAAGTAAGAAATTATTAAATGAGAAGAACAGTTGGTTCAAAGTCACCACAATAAAGGGCACACATTTTCAGGTTCATTACGCCTCACAAAATATTTAAGGCATTATAATTAATTTAAACTTTCTTTTAGGCAATTGATCTCCTGATGTTTCCAATTTTGTTTTTCAGGGGATATCAGCAGTATGAATACCTGAGTTTTATGGTTTGTTTTCCCTCCCTATTTACTTTTTGAGTAAATGGTACTAAAATAAATTAAGTAATCCTAAGATAAAAATATGCATTTGATTTTAAGATTTAATAGTTTGAATCACATTGGGCCCTTAGCAATATAAATATTACTACCTTTTTAGAAATTAAATACCATACCACTTTATTTATTAGTGGGCTATCTATGTATCTCTATGTATAGATGTATATATATGCATATACATATATAGGAAGCAATAACTGAGAAATAAAATAATTCTAATTTTCTCAATAAAAATCTTTTTAAAATGTGTGATAACTTGTTCACTGATATAGTAAATAAAGTTTCGAACATACTTTAACTTTTTTTCATGAAGATTAAAGGCATCCTCATGTACATCATCATCATTCTGCAATACTGTCGTCATTAAATTCTGCATGATTTGTGTGACATATTAAAGGTGACTACAGATGCTTTGCTACTTCATTGACAGGTGGAATGATGTGGAACATTAGAGGCCCGGCAGCTTCTTGGCAGGCCTCTTGGAACACTGATTCTGAGGCAAGTCAGCCACCATGGAGGAAGTATGACCACCCAGAGACCACCATCCCACATGAAAACGGAGTCCCAGGGAGGGTCCTTGGAGGATGAGATGCAATATGGAGAGATAAGGAGCCCCAAAAGCAGTGAGATCCCAGGCCTGTGAGTGATTAACCCCTCATCTGGGGAGTGGATCTTTCAGTCCCAACTACCGCAGGAGATGATACATGAATCAGGAGTGGATAGCTCGTTGGCACCCTTTCTGAATTTCTGACCCACAAAATTATGTGCAAATTAAAGTTGTTATTTGAAGACATTAAGTTGAGAGGATTTTGGTACACGAGAATAGATCATTAGAACACCAAAAATAAATTCAAGGTGACTAGGATAAACTGAGCTTAATTAGCTAGTGATCAGTAGACTCTAAACTGGGAGCTAGGGTGCTTCCTTTCCTCTCCCAAGAGGATGGTGGGGGAGAAACCTGAGTTTGGAATTTACAAATTTAAAAAAAATTTTTCTTTTCCCTCTGATGTTCAAAGACCATTTCTGCTTACTCTAGGCTTGTCTATATTCTGAGTGACTGAGGCAGTTAGAAATCCCGCTGCTGGATTAATGGAATAAAGCTGATAAATGCCAAAGTGATTTATTTGATACTTGGTTATTGAATAAAACCTTCTGGTTATTGCTCAGGTCTTAGAGTCAGTTTGATCATGTTTTAGACCTTGGAATCATTAACTCATGATACTACTTTTCTCCAGAACCTGCAGCATGATCATATTTGAGGTAATTTAAAGGAAAGAATGTGGGTCCAGTACTGTACTGGACATAAGATATCCCTAGTACATATTTACTAATTGGTGAATTAGAGAGTTGAAGCAGCATGTAACAGTTTCCCTCAAATTTGCTACTACTACCCTGATCTAAACCACCATGTTATCTTTACTTGCTTTTCTTCCAAAGGTCAAGAATGTTCCTTCTTTGGTCTTGCTGTTCTCTTAGAATGGCAAGTTCAGGCACCAGATGCATGCACGGCTTCTTCCTCACTTCACTGAGATTCTTTATCAAATCAGAGAAGCCTTTCTTGAGCACTTCCCAACTTCCTGATTACTCTGTCTTTGCACCATACTTTGTCTTCAGACCCCTTATCCCCATCCAACATATTTTGTTATTTTTTATACTCTCATTTGATTACATGTTCTATGAGAAGAAAGTCTGTCTGATAGCCACCCACTCTACAACTTCCCCCCCCCAACAACAACAAAATGATACAAGAACTTTGCAGTATTTCCAGAATCCTGAACAGTGCTTGGAACACGATGAACTGAAGTTCTTTTAAAAAATGGTTTGATTCTAATTCTGTCAAGGAGAAAACATCTTGACACATTGGATGACACAGCTGACGGAGAACGCCACTTTGGTACTCATGCACACCCTGTGGTTACTACAGGCTAGTGTTGAGATCTTGTCATTAATTGTCGCCATATCATTTTGTGCCTCTTTCCAGCAATAGTCAATTCCCACCTCTCTTATCACCCTTTCCATATCCTGGGTATCAATGCAAAAGTCCTAGATCTTAGGTCCTGCCCAATTTATTCCATAGAATAAAGCTCTGAATCTTTTCACTTAAGGCAGGGCAAGCTTAATATTCCTTTTGTTTCTGTATCAAAAGTTCACTTTAGTTAAGAGGCCATTAATTCATTCCTTTTTATTACAATAGCTACTGAGGATTAAGCTAGTTTAAAATTATGCAGCCATAAAAATTGACCTTCAAAATGCATTGAGCATTTATAGCCTTTTCATTTGTTGATAAGCAATCAAAGTATGAATGGATTGTGTGCTAGATGAACTATAAGTCATAGAGGTAGTTTTTTTTTTTAATTTTAATTTCATTTGAAGTATCTCCAGTGTTATAGTTGCAAAAATTTTGCAGAATGAATAGGATCGTATTTTCGAGTATTTTTTAAATCAAAGTTTCATTGTTTTTTTGCAACCAGACACACAATTGTTTGTATTACTTAAAAGGTTGCCTTCTGCTATCTACCTGATGCTGATGTTTTTAAAATTTAGTGTTTAACCAACACGGCTGATCCACTGTGTACAAAAAAGGCACAGAGCATATTGTTTATAGTACTCCCTATTATTTGGCTGGCTCGCATTGCCCTTAAATCAAGATTTTGTGTAGAGGAAAAGCAATGGAACCACTGAGTCCTATATATATTAAATGTCTTATTTTTTCCCCAGATAACCTTGAAGAATTAAGTTTAAGAAATCAGTGAAATTTCTCCCTTGCTCACTCCATCTCAATAAAATTTTACTATCATCTTATCACCAAGTCATATTTTAGGACTTGCAGTCTAAAATATGTTGCTCTATTTTTGTAGTTTTCCCCAGATTGGCGGGGGGGATACATCAAACCACTTTTATGCATATGGTGGAAAATAATTTATCCTCCATACTGGACATCTAAATAAGAATAGTATCAATGAAATATGACTTTCTTTCCATAAGAAAACTGGACCTCCGGGGCACCTGGGTGGCTCAGTCGTTAAGCGTCCGCCTTCGGCTCGGGTCATGATCCCAGGGTCCTGGGATCGAGCCCCGCATCGGGCTCCCTGCTCCGCGGGAAGCCTGCTTCTCCCTCTCCCGCTCCCCCTGCTTGTGTTCCCTCTCTCACTGTGTCTCTCTCTATCAAATAAAATCTTTAAAAAAAAAAAGAAAACTGGACCTCCAATGGGCAGCATGTTACCCAACAAGCTGAGACTTATTTGTTACATTTGGTTAACACACCTTGTATGAAGCGGGATCAATCACAAGTGGAGAGTAGAACAGTTCTGTGAGTTGGATGTCGGCAGTGCTGTCCACAGCTGTCACAAGTTAAATATGAGTCATCACTCTGGTAATCTGTGGGGTTTTTACTTTTCTGTGGCAAAGGTCTGATTTGTGCACGTACCTGTCCTGGGCACTTTCACAGTTCCTCGTGGCTATGATGTGTCATCAACATATACAAAATTGTAAATGGGATAGTAAGTGCTGAAATCCCTCAATTTATAACACAAAGAAGAGTGCCAAGAGGCACATGAACAGTTTTGTCCTAAATGGATTGAGGGCTGTTTGAATTAATTTGCTATCAGCGAATGACACCCACTGTCAAGCAACTGATTCATAGCAGTTCTGACAAGAATTAGAGACTCAGGAGAATCCAGGCAGGAGATATGCAAGGCTGGCTCTGGGACTTTGAAATGGATTGCGTTAATTCTCTTTGAGGACTTTGAGAGCACAAACAGAAATAATCGTTTGTTGATTTTCTGAATCATGTATATGCAGGTGTGTGAAAAATTAATATGTGTCCTTCACTGACCTCAACACAGTTATCTGTTTTTCCTATTCATTATCAGTTGGGTGTGTATGTGTGATCCTTAATAGAATTAGGATTTTCAGGAAGAGAACGGTGATAATATTTGTTAAGAATGTCATGTCTGAGCATCGTGTTAAGAGCCTAATAAGCACATATAATTGTAGGCAGAATCATTAACTTAGATCTTAATACTACTTAGCTAAAATATAATTTCCAGAAGTTAATCAACATCAATAGGAAAGAGTGTCAAGTCTGAGCAATTCTTTTGGAAATTGGTAAAACAGGCTCAGTCTGTGGCCAGTTGAATACCGAGACAAATCTTGGTAAGTCTGTCTGATGTCTTCACATGACTTTGCATTTGAACTGGAAGTTAATTATTGTTACCTGAACCATGTTCACATGATCTGTCTCATTGACTCAATATTATCTTAGGAGATTTTTACTGAAAACATATCTCACAGGGGAAGTAGGAAGGAAGGAAGATGGAAGAAAACAGGAAATGAGGAGCTGAATCATTAAATGCCCATCGTGTGTTGTGTGTGTGTGTATGTAGTCCTGTGTATGTGTGTGTGTATGTCTCCCCCTTCACTCTCTCAGCTGTAATCCTAAATAGGAATTATAAAGACAGCTCTAAAAATATAGAAAAAACAGGGAAGAGGAAAGACAGTACTCAGTAAGCCACAAAAGTCTGACATTCTACATCTTCTTTGGCCAGGAAAACACCCAATACGCAAAAATTAAATAGGGGCAAACATAAGCTGAGTACATTTGCCTTAGATTCACAAAAAACAGGAACATGACCTTATTTAAACAGGAGACGCAAGGATAATCTTTTTGGAGGGTAAATGGGAGTCAAAGAACAGAATTATCAGGGTGTGTGTGTGTGTGTTTGTGTGTGTCTGTGGGTCTTTCTCTTGCTCTGGACTGAATGGGTACACAACAGGTTCTAACAGCCCATAATAACTCTACTTACCTATCAGGGTACTAGAAATCTCAGATTAAGCATTATTCTCTTTTATGGGTCTCTTTAAAATTCAAGTAATCCCTGGAGTGGCAAGGCACGAAGTCACTTCAACTCTCCTGAGAATTAGTTTACCAATGCATGTCTTATAATGGGAATTTCTTTAGGAAATATGATAATAAATACTTGGAACAAAAGGAGACTAGGGAGAATAGAAACGAATGTGCATCATAACAAAGATAAACTTCATTAACATCATAAGGTCAAGTGCTGGAGAGGGAGAAATAATATCAATAAATGAAGCATTTATTAAAAAATAAGGAATTCTGTATTTCCAGGATTCTAGTTCTCCCTCAAAGTCTTCAAATTCAAGAATGAGGAAAAGCTATTCCTTCAGGATTTTTAATAAAAGTGTATTTTAATGCCTTCCTAGGAATACACTTGGACTATAGCTTCTCTTTGAAGGAGTGGGGTCTCTCTCCTCCTGGACAATATTATTTGTGGATCTACCAGGGATTCATATTATGGATAATATTATGAATCTAGTGATGGATCTATTATTTATGGATCCTCCTGTTATTTATGGATACAAGGTTGCTTAGCAGAAAGGCACTCAATGGTTTTATTTTTTGTTTTGACCACGTCATTCTCATGCACTCCCTTATCTGCTGTCTCCAGTCTCTACCAAAATCAGTACTGCAGCTTCTCTTTGGCCAGCGTGATGCTCTAGTTTTTTGATCTCAGTGATAAAGATCCTGCATAACACCAAGAGATGGAGATCAAAAGATTTTACTCTCCCTTTTCCCTATCAATTACAATTTCAAGTTCCGGCCAGGGCTTCGACAAAGAAGCATTCAACAAAGCGTAATTAACGAAAAGAAAAAAAATATTCTCAACAAAAGATCTTTAGATATTTCATGATTTCTTAACACAGACAAGTGGACTCTGGCTTCTTCTACTTAATCTGATCATTTTTATACCACCTACTTCCCATAAAAAGAAAAACTTCTTACATGGTGTTTCTAGAGAACTTTAGGTCACATGTAGGGAAATTTTCCTGAAAATCTTCCCAAACATTGTGAAATAAGAAGTTTAATAAGATGGTATTTAAGGGCACGTGGGTGGCTCAGTTGGTTGAGCGTCTGCCTTTGGCTCAGGTCATGATCCCAGGGTTCTGGGATCCAGTCCCACATAAAATCAGAAAATCTTTCAATACTCCTTGCTCAGCGGGGGGTCTGCCCCTCCCTCTGCCTGCTGCTCTCCCTGCTTGTGCTCTCTCTCTCTGTCAAATAAATAAATAAAATCTTTTTTTTTTAAAGATTTTATTTATTTATTTGAGACAGAGAGAATGAGAGACAGAGAGCATGAGAGGGAGGAGGGTCAGAGGGAGAAGCAGACTCCCTGCCGAGCAGGGAGCCTGATGCGGGACTCGATCCCGGGACTCCAGGATCATGACCTGAGCCGAAGGCAGTCGCTTAACCAACTGAGCCACCCAGGCGCCCAATAAAATCTTTTTAAAAAAGATGGTATTTAAGACTCTTTTCGCTCTAAATATCCAAGGAGTCTGACAATGCCATGTTATTTAAAACATTAAAAAGACCAGAGAAATATTTTGCAAGAAAACACTACAATTACTGATTTCCATTATTGTTTTCTAACACTTATCAATTTTTCTCTCACTATAATAATAGTAATTCATATCTTCTGATTTCCAATTCATATCCTATTCTGTGCATTGCATGGTAAACCATCCACGAAAATCAGATTTTCTATTTCGCAAATTCCACAACTTGTGGCCACAATGTCATTAGCAGCATCCTAATTGTCTTTGTGTGTGCCCTATTTTCATTCTTCATTGTGCTTTCGTGTATTCAGTCAACAAGCATGAGTAAAGCCCTACCGAGTGTCAGTTACTGTCATACTAGGAATAAAAAGGATGACTACAGCAGAGTCTAATCTTATTCACAGAAAAAAAAAAGTCCTTGAAAGTAAAAGAGGATCCAATGGATTTCCCAAATTCAAATGTACTTATCTCATTCTGAGACTGCACCCATGGCTGAGTTAATTCCAGAATACAAACAATACCCTCAATTGGGAGAAAGCCTTTCCTGAACATGTGAGTATCCACTAAGTCTCCAAAAATCATAAAATGCCCCAAGACATCATGGACATTTTCAATAGGCCAGCTGAGTTCCCACCAAAACTCATATATAAGAAGTCAGCTATTTGATGGTTAAGAACTGGGAAGGGAACTTCTTTACTGTGAAGTGAGTAATGCCATTCATCTGAGAGTACAGAGACTGGGTCCAGCTGTTGGGTTTACTCAAACCTATAGCTCGGTGCTGTCACAGGAGCATCCTCGGTGTGCTGAGCTGTAGAAAAGAAATAAAATCTACTGATCAAAGCACAAGAATATTTTAGGTTGCTATCAATGACAAGCTCTAAAGTGTGTGATAACTTGGATGTCACTTGGATTGTCACCATCACTACTGGCCGTAGGCAGAAAGAAAAGAAGTGAAGGTTACCCGATGTCTTCCCCTTCCCTCCAGATACTTTTCTCTTTATTGCATGGCCTTCCTTATGAGTCTATTTTCATGTGGCCTTGCTGTCAATTCATTCTTGAAGATCTATCAACTGTGCTAAAGTAATGGAGTTATTTTCCTAGACGTTTCTGCATATTTAAATGCCACTTTTAAAAACTGAAAAATTGTAGGTGACAGAGGGAAGAATCTCTAATATTTACTTTAAGTCTTGTGTAAAATTGGTGGGAGAATAAATGAGCCCACTAATCCTCCATGGAGCCCACCATCCATTCTACATATTCTTAAACCTTGTCTTTATGACCACAGATGAACAATATTTTCCTTCTTAATGTTTTAAGCATCCCCAGATTGGAGAGTGCCGCTGTGTGCTAGCTGGGCACAGAAGAGCATCTCTCTTCTTGGCTTTGCCCATCACTCTCATGCACCACGGTGATGCCACATAACTTTATTCTGGGTCAAGACCATAATGAGGTGCAGTCCGCATTCCACATTCCATCTTCTCCATGTTTGAGGCTGCGGAAGGCACTGGGATAGCCGTGTTCTCATTGCAAGGAGTCTGTTAGGTGGTGCTTAGTAGGGTAATTCGGTAGCCTGTACATGTTCTCAGCATGATGAAGGCGCAGGATCCCTGAAGTACAGTTGGGCAAACTGAAAATGAGACGGGAGTTCTGCCTGGTGAGGTCCTTCCTCTATAAAGGTTTGGCCAGAAAGTCCTGCCTTTCTGATGGGATAACCAGGCAGTATGCCACTTACTTGCAGGTAACTGACCAAGTAAAACAAAGCTTCCCATTTCCCCGTTTCAGATGTTTCAAAATTCACATCTGATTCCATGACAATCAAATTACTCAAATGCGAAAAATGCCCTGTGGAGATCTGAGGACAGGGCTTGCCTTTGTCTGTGTCCTCACTCCAGCCACCATGTTTCTTCCTCTCTCTTCTCTTATTGAAGGTGTCTTCATCTTTTAGACAAAACGTTATCTATTCACCATGCCCAGACTTTATATTTCTGAAAATCATTTTTAAACTGGCCTGTTAGTCTGGTTGTAAACACTTCTTAATTATCACCTGATCTAAAAATCAGAAAATCTTTCAATACAACTGCATTTTGTCCTGTTCCCTGGAAATCAAGCCATTTAGATAGTAACTTTTATTTTCCTTATTTATTGTTGATTTTTTAAAAAACTCTACTGTTTGAACTCAGAAAATCAAAGGAACTTGAGGGAACTATACAAGTGGAAATAGAAAATTCCTTTCCATGTAATTTCATGGTGGTGTAGTCAGATGACTCTAAATTTTCATCAGTTAAATCAACCTACTACTGTGAAGACCACATGAACTACTGTCCATACCTTCAATGTGCTCAAAGAAGAGAAAAAAATATATCTGATCATAGAGTCAGATCCTGGAGGTAAGCAGTGGAGAAGATCAATCCACACTGTAACCGTAATATAAAAATAAATACATTTCAAAGGCTCAAGCTAAACTGGTACCTCTTCCTTCTTACCGTGTGTAACATTATATATATTTTAAAGATATTTTGCTTACCTATGAAGCACATTTAGAGAAAATGGAAACTTTTATTGTGTAAAACCAAAGGAATGGGTTTGCCTCTTCATTTCCTTATAGAGCAGGAACTATGATGTCACTCAAGGCAGATGTTAATCAGAGTGACAACACAGACATGCCCCAATGATGCAAATTCACCTTGCTATTCTGCTGCTATCCAGCCAAATTAGAAGAGCTACACAGAATACTGTTTTTATTAAACATGTTAAAATAAAATCAGATTCAATGCCCACTCAAGTTTTTCATATTAATAGACATCAAACAGAATATTCAATTCATATAGAAGAGAGTCAGGTCCTAAATATACACATGTAGGTCAAGTCTGGCTTCAAGAGAGTAAGAAAGCAAAACAATGAGACATCAGAACGATGTGAGCCCAAATTTATGAGCTGCATCCTCCTCAGAAGCTTTGCTAAAGAAGTGAGTTGAGATTTTGTGTAGAGTGCTATTTTCTAACATTTGTTTGTCTAACCCACATCCAAAACTTAAAATCTCTGGCTTTACAAGAAAGTCTTACCTAGACACGTAAGTTAGGGCTTTTACTCCTGTATTTTAATTTTTATATTAATATAATAGCCTATACAATCTGATGACATGACAACCAAAATTCCTTTATCAGTGTGTAATTGTAAGAAGTCCCCCTTTTTTTTTAAAGCATTTTTATTGCTGTGAACCTACATAGGGGACATTAGGAAGAATGGATTTGATATATTCAAACTCACACACATGCTGAGAAAAAAATCATTAAAGTCTCAGAAGGGCAGCAAAAGCCTAAGCACAGTAAATTTTATCTGACCTAGAAGAAAAGGATAATTCTGTGACAATTTCTTATGGAGAAGCAACAGAACTAGGCAGTTAAGAGCAACAGACTGAGTTTCCAGAACCAGACTGCCTGAGCTCAAATACCAGCTCCACCACATTACACCGATGACTTTGGGCAAGTTACTTTACCTTTTGTGCCTCAGTTTTCTCAACTGTAAAATGGGACATCAATAGTATCTGCTTTCAGGCACAAATCAGTTAGTATTCACAAACACAACAGTGTCTTACACAGAGTAAGTACTCCAAAAGTATTTGCTAAAGTAATGAACTAAAGGGTCAGGCAGAACATTTACAGATAGAAATATTCAAGTATTCTCAACGTGTTTCCAAAAATTCATATACTACCCACCCCAGCCCCATCATTACCCCAGTTAAGGTAATTCTATAATTTATTGTGGTAGATGCTTTCCCATGATCTCTCTTGAAATGAGACCAGTTTATTCTGTAAATACTTACAATTTGTATATGTTTTCTAAATGTGGAATATATATAATTAGGGAGAGAAGGCATTAAAATAAGTTGTAAAATTATTATGAATACTACAAAATATCTGTTTTGATTTCGTAGAAAAGTTATAGCATTCAAATAGTGATTTTTCAGAAGCCTACACTATAAGTTAAGAAATTAATTACTATGTATTTTGTCTGTTTTATGTGCATAATATATTGACAGTGAAGTAACATGACATTATTACTGGTATGGAAATAAGATCCCTATGATGACAAAATCTGTATTGAGATGAGAATTCATGTTTTTGACATTTTTGACTTCTCAACATTTTCATATTTTCCTTCCAATATGAAAAATATAATTAAAATAGAACTAAATATATAATGCCAGGATCCATTTTGCTACAAATTTAATAATCATGATAATCATAATTTATAGTCAGAACTGTGATGAAAAATGTAGGTCATCTTTCTCATATACATCAAAATACCTCCTAGAGTTAATAGTACACCATTGTGAATAAGTTCACTGTGTGTACTCCATTAAGTAAAGCTGACGTGAGCAATGTGAGCTTGAACTTTTGGAAATCATACCAGTATGACAGCAACCGTATAGCATGTTTTCATTCAGCACAAAAGAGCCAGTTAGGAAAGAACAGCTTAGTTTCAAACTAGAAATTTAGAGACCTCCTATTTCAGAAAACAGGGGTGGCCGACCCTAGAAACAGAACAGCTTGATTGTATTTGTAGCAGGTTGAGAAGAAATCAGTACTTTCCAGATCATGTGATGAATGCCTGTTTACTAGAATAAATCTCTGCTCTTGAAAAAAATATTCGGGGCACCTGGGTGGCCCAGTCGGTTAAGTGGCTGCCTTCGGCTCAGGTCATGATCCCAGGGTCCTGGGATCAAGCCCCTCATTGGGCTCCCTGCTCTGTGGGGAGCCTGCTTCTCCCTCTCCATCTGCCTGCTTCTTTGCCTACTTGTGCTCTCTCTCTATCTCTCTGTCAAATAAATAAATAAAATCTTTAAAAAAAAATATTCAAAAGGAGTACCATAAAAGAAAAAAGAAAAAACAAACCACTGCCAGACACAACATGCAAGAAAAGGAATGAATGGAAAGATTTTTTTTTCTTTAGACTTGATACGGTTGTCAAATTTTACACAAGGATTCTCAGAAAGATTACACGAAAAGACAGGAAAGTATATTAAATTTATACTTCTGTGGAATTTAGAGCTTAGTATATATAATTACCTTTTTGTTTATGTTGTCTGGATAATTATAAATTTTAATAATTATTCTTATAAAGTCAACTGCTAAATTCTAATTTCAATGTAGTGCACATATAAAAAATTCTACATTCAAAGGAAATTCAAACATGATGATAATATTAAAATGTATATGAATACATGAAAAGGGTCTAATAAAACACAACATTTATCAATCTTCACCACTCTACAAGATAAGAAGATGTAGTTTTAACCATAATATTAAGTGGTAAGCCATGAAATTTCCTACCTGATTAAGAGATTACAGTTTGACTGGTTTCTAAATATATGTTGAAAGTATAGGTGAATCAATGAATGAACAAGGCCCACAGTCCTCTGGATTTGGTGCCTTTCCGCTGATAGGCTCTCTTAGTTGGGTAATTAGGGCAGGAGAACAAGAGTAACAGACCTTCCTGGATAAACCAGTTCAAGCTCTAAAAGAAGGGAGGAGCTTGGGGGGGAGCCACGCAACAGCTGGAGTGAGGAGTATTTGAAGAATATTTTCCTGAAAAAAATAATAATTTCTGTGATACAGGAAACAGTTACAAATATATAACATCTTCTTTAACCCTTAAGTCTACATATTTCACTGAGATATATTCAGTATAACCCAGTAGTGGAATCTAACAAATTCTTATACCCAAACACAGCCATGTGATTTGTATCTCCCATCATGGGTGGATTTATAATGGTATTTCTTTTATACTCAACGTTTTAACCACTCTTTGGTATTCTGAATTCTCAGCACTACATTTTGGTTTAAGTGTCTCTTATCTAGTAATCAATATTACTCTTGTGTCCTCTCTGCTTGGCACATCAGGATCTCCAACAATGAAAAGTCAATAAGAGTACAAGGCTCAGTATTTCCATAAAAGGCTCTGATGAGACAAAAAAATCTGACTTTGACTCAGTCATGCAACCCCTTTCCTTTCTCCCTTAATTTCTATAACTGATGAGAAAGTGGAGCATGGGGCTTTATCTCTGTTACTTGAAGATCAAAAGAAAATAATAAAAAGTTATGAAGTAACTTGAGGTATATAGAAAAAAATCTACATTAGAAACGCATTATTATCTACAAATAATTAAAGATCATTTGATAAACGCAAACGATTAATAAGGAAGGCAGGTGGCCTCTAATTTAAAATGAACTCAAAAGATTAAAAAGCACTGTCAAAAATTAAATCATAAGACAAATGATCATATATCTTCCAATTATAGTTTACTTGATTTGTTTGAAAGAATTAAGAAAAATATGCAGTTATGTCTTAATCTAGAAGCTGTTTATTATTTCAAATGGGCAGCAATGTCTCAAATTATGAGCACTTTTTTGTTTTGCTCTTTATAAAAAGAGAGAACAGATGAATCTCTGGTCCATTTCAATCTATTTTCTTTTGTTGCTAGAATTATTACATTCTAAGGCAATTCTAAGTCACAAGAATCTGTAGCTGTAATAGGAAATTAAATATAGCAATTAACCTAAGACTACTCATAATTGATAGCATAAAGCAACATTCTTGTATTATGGCATCACTAATTAAAAAAACAAATGCATACACAAAATGTAAATAAACACAAGTCAAAAATTCCCATCACATTAAAGCCTAACAGTAAAATGATACTATATTACAAAAAGCATATGTTACTGGTTATTTGGGGATACTGAAAACTCAAGCCTACTCATCAACTAACCCTCATCTGTCAGGTGCACAAGTTTCTAACATTTAATATCATCTTATCAGACATCTCCTTTGCAGTAAATTAATGTCAAAAATTTCAGGAAGCTGCTCAAGGTCATGGAGTTTAAAAAAGAATTGTATCGTAGCTCCTTTTGATTTATCTCAAATTTTAAGATGACAGATAAGGTGGTTTTAAAGTGCTGACAGTTTATTTGTTGCTTACAGTCTCTTTCAGATAAACTCAGGATAGGTTGGGTGAATGATACTCTCTCCTCTCACTGAAAATCCTTGCAGAACTTAAAACAGATACCTGACAGCTTTTTTTTTTTTTTAAAGATTTTATTTATTTATTTGAGAGAGAGAGAATGAGAGACAGAGCACGAGAGGGAATAGGGCAGAGGGAGAAGCAGACCCCCTGCTGAGCAGGGAGCCCGATGCGGGACTCGATCCCGGGACTCCAGGATCATGCCCTGAGCCGAAGTCAGTCGCTTAACCAACTGAGCCACCCAGGCGCCCCACCTGACAGCTTTTGATCAACTGACTGGGGTAGCTGTTTATATACTAGATATTGACTGACTTTCCTTTTTTCTTCCTCATTGGTATGTGCTATCCCATAGATGAATACTTACTATTACTCATATATTCTGTTTTTATTCTACCGTAATCAATGATTTAGACTCAGCTGATTTCCTCTCAACTGAAAATTAAGTGATGCATAATATTTGCTATTTTAGTTGTTTGCTGTGTAGAAAGGAACTGGTCACTTGTTTTTAAGTTAAAGTGTATAAACGCAAACTTGAGTATGAGTTTAAATCAGAGAAATTTGCTTTGTCTCTATTTGCACAATTAAAAAGATATATACGATTTTTAAGGGAAAAATGTTTATTCTCAAAATTCATAATCACATTTAGTGGAGTGCAAATATTGTGTCATGTTACTACTTTGTTATCAATATAACTATCTGTCCAAAAGAGTAAGTCAGAATCACAATGGATTGCTTTGCCTAACTTCGAAAGTTAAGGACAGTGTATAAACCATCAACATTTCTTCCTGTTCATACTGAGTGCTATTTCCTTAGGACTAAAACTTAAATTTCTGCCAAAGTGATTTTACAGAGTATTACAGTGTGTTATAATAGTCAATAGAAGCTACTGTTAAAATACCAAGTATCTGGAAGTTCTGAATTGCATATCAAGGGGCTTGTAACTGCCATTGGTAAAAAGGAGATTTACAGTACCAAACTGCAATTAGTTTTAGTGTATGTTAGCCCTGGATATCCACAGTACATGAAGAAGGAATGGATGGGTGAGTAGATGGATTGGATGGGTGGGTGGATGGAGTGATGGATGATGGATGGATGGAGAGATAGATGGGTGGATGGACGGGTGGAAATATCATTCTTCTACTCACTATGAAGTGCGGCCTTGATTATGGTAAGTTAAAGTGATTGCCACCGTAATAACATAATGGGAGACCAGACAGAGGGATATTAATAATTGAAAAATTTATCTCAATGTTAGCTCAGATAGTAAAATATAAATTAACACAGGACACATTAAAAGCACCAAAATATTTAAAGAAGCCAAAAGGGACAAACCAGGAAACAGTATGTAATTGCAGTTACACAGAACTACTCAATTTCTAACTCTTTAAAGAAGAGGAAAATATGCTGTATCTATGCACAATGCAAAAAGTATCTATTCCTTGGCTTTTTAAAAAACTGAGTAGTCAGAAATAATTCAGTTCATAAAAACTACTGATACAAATTCAATCTCAGCCTAATATGGTATTAGAATAATATCAACATAAATAATAGCTTCTGTGTAGTGGGTAACAATGATAAGTAATTTCATTTTAATTAAATGTCAGTATGAAAATTCTATTCATATTTATCATGCTAACTATGCAGACCATGTACAAAGGAATCCAAACAGCTGTTTGAATGTGGTATTTTCATTCAAAGATGTTGTACCTGCTGGCATTCTGATTAGTGTTTACTCATTTTAGCATTAAAATACCAAGTTTAATTTTTGACATACTGTGTTAGCACTACCAATATAAGATAACCATACCGAAAATCACTTTGCACAGTAATTACCCAATGACCTATTTGCACGAGTACTACATCACAATTATATGTCAAGTAGCAGCCAAGACATTTCTTTGAATTTAGTTCAGATTGTCAAATTAGAGTTCCTCTTCATTACCAGAAGTCTGATTTAGAATCAGTGTGCGGATGAGAAGCCCCAGGAAATGGCTTTGAGTTCTGGTTACTGCAGCCAGGACCACTGGCCTCTGAGACACCTCACTGAAAAACAGAAATGCACCCCTGAGCTCTTGGGGAGCAAGCTTCTGCTTCATTTCAGCTCACACAACCTGCCTGAGCCAGGATCCCTTCTTTGGGGCACGATCTACACAAACACGCACGGCAGCTTTGGCAGAACTGTTAAAATAAATCACAGTCTGGAGACCCAGCAAAACACACTACCATAGCTATCTCCAAAGTTAACATAGGAAATATCTGTAAGATTTCGGTGGTCAATAAGGAGGTATCTTAAAATTGTCTTAGCCAAAACAATATCTAGGTCATTTCCAATGATGGCAAAGGTGCTTCTTCTCACCAGCTAATTCTCCAACCTGCACTTGGTATATAAAATTAAGCCCAACATTAACATCGGGTGTAAAAGATAGTCTGATGTTTTGTATTAACTTTAAAATAGTTTTGTTTTGTTTTTTTTTTAAGTTGGGGGAGGGGATACAATTTCAGACTGGCAAATTGCTTTTACTCTCAATTATTTTATGTTCAAAATAGAGATATTTAAAGATTTTGCCTCAGTTTACCCTTTCCTTTCCTGAATCCACATCCCGTTTGTTTTTCTTGAACCCTCTGTGCAACCCCACTTACGCCTCCCGTAACACATGACACACATGTGCGCACACACACACATGCAGCTACTCCCAACCTCTGAATCCCCAATAGCATTATCTTAGTGCCTGTTATTTTATATGATAATTGTGCACTTACCTATTTCTACCCTTAGAACTGAAACTCTTGAGGGCAACACCAGTCCACAATACAGTGTCTGCTAAACTGTAGAACATTGATAACTTTGGTTAAATAATAAATTTATTACAAAGTTCCTATATACATTGGGGAGAGGAAACTTTTTCACCTCTTTAAAGAGGAAGCATGTCTCTAGAGATGAATTTCTGGTAACAGAATTAGAGTACAGGGCTATCACAGCAAAGTATTACCAATAGTAATAATAATGAATAATAATAATAAGATAATGATGGTGATAAAGAACTCTTTATCCGCGGTAGCAACTGTATGGTTCGGCCCATGTTTTATACTCAGCCCATCAGTCGGGACACAAGAGGCAGCATGCCATACTGTTTAAGAGTTTTGAGTCCAGTATCAAACTGCCTTTTCAAGTCCCTCCTCCCACACTTACTAGCGATGCAATATTGAGACAATTTACATAGCTTCTTTGTGCCTCATCTTCCTCTTCCATATATTTTGAAGACTCATCTACCTCAAGGGTTCCCTGAGAGGATGAATGAATTAATATATGTATGGCACTTAATAGTATCTCTGGAATATGATATAGTCTATAAGTGTGAGCTATTAACATTTCTGTCATATAGTAAGCACACAAAATTTTTCAAAGAAGTGAGTAAGTTGGACAAATGAACACATACGTAAACCAGATGGATACAGAAGTTGAGGGTGTCAAAATGCTTTAAAACATCCTTTACCTGAAATTGAAAAGGGATTAGGTAGTTTTTATTTAGATCCTTTTGTCATGCAGCAAAACTCTTCATTACACCTTAACATTTTTGGCTTTGCTGAAAACACTTGTCCAGTCATTTTATCATTAATTGCACCTTTTCTTGTACTCTAGAAATTATCCAATTACCATTATAACCACTTCATAACTACCCGGGACTATGTTTCTCTATGCTTGTGGAAAATAGGCTTCCATTAGTTTCCCAGAAAGAGCAGAAAGAAGAGCTGTCCTTCTGCCAAGCCCTGAGTGCTTGCCCAAAAAGGAACCTGCTGGGCATAAAAATGGAGATGGGACTCACAACTCAACCACAATCATTCAGTTGAGAAGAGGTTTACCACAGTCTTCCCATTACGACTACATCCATGGTGTTGACTACTTCCCCCACGACACACAGTCTCTACCCTCTTGGGCTCGTGTTTGTTCCTTCCAGAAAGTTCTTAGCACTTCTATGAATATACATGTGTATCCATTTGGAGACCACCCATAGAACTTCAGATATTTGTAGTCATTCAATCAGTGTTGCTTATTTTTTTTAATTAACTGATTTATTTGAGAGAGAGAGAGAGAGAGGGAGGGAGGGAGAGGGCAGAGGGGCAGAGGCAGAGGGAGAGAAAGCCTCAAGCAGACTCCCTGCTGAACATGGAGCCTGATGCAGGGCCAGTCCCACAACCCTGAGATTATGCCTTGAGCAGAAATCAAGAGTCCGATGCTCAACCCACTGAGCCACTCAGGTACCCCTCAATCAGTGTTGTTTAAATGTCACCTGGTAGATCTTCTGAATGGAAAGGAGACAACATTTTGTAAAAGGGCATATGGAAGACTTTTTCTCCCCTTCCCAAATTAATCCTGAGTGAATTTTACTGTCTCTCAATTAAGCTGCATAGAGTCCAACAGATTTCAGAAATGTCATTGAAATATACTACTTCTACCTTTTAATTGCATTAATTATATATAATATTAATTTTGATTTTGTTGAAATGTTGGGGTTTTCTATTATCTTAAGGAAATGTTACCACTGAAGTGTAGCCTCTTACTTTTTATGAAAAAAATGAATGTAACTGTTGTCTTAAATAGCACGTCTGTAAAATTCAAGTTAAAGATAATTATCTGTCATGGTGAGCAATAAATGCTTTGGATTGGATAGAAACAAAAAGTCCCTGTAGATTAATTTCAATTATTTTGATAAACATTATACAATCCATAATACAATATATTTCCCTTTTTGTCCTAGCTGTCAGGAAACTCAGAACAGCCCCAGTGGGCAATAACAAGCTCCTCGTGAGTCCTAATGATATGTACTTCTGTTGCCTTTCAATATTGCCTACTTCGATTTTTCCTTAGTATCTTCTCTCGCTATCTATATGTGCAACTTATAATTTTCTTAACTCTGTCTTGAAGCAGGCAAGTATAACTTTTAAATAAGTAAATCCATTGTTTTTTGATAACTTGAAACTATATGGCTAGCGTAAAAAGACTCTGGTTATTTTTCACCATAAAAATCAACCAGCCATACCATTTCCAATATTTAAAAAGATAACATTTTTATACAATATGGGACCCTCTAGGGCGCCTGGGTGGCTCAGTTGGTTAAGCGACTGCCTTCGGCTCAGGTCATGATCCTGGAGTCCCGGGATCGAGTCCCACATCGGGCTCCCTGCTCGGCAGGGAGTCTGCTTCTCCCTCTGACCTTCCTCCCTCTCGTGCTCTCTCCTCTCATTCTCTCTCTCTCAAATAAATAAATAAAACCTTTAAAAAAAAAAAACAATATGGGACCCTCTAGTTGGTCTGCTTTTAGAAAGATGTTCTTAAGTTTTAATGTAGCGGAACTTTCAAAATTATATCTATATAGTTTAATGTTCTCTCTTGCAATGCTTCAAGAACAGGTCATATTATTTATCCAGCAGGACCAATTTCCCATTGGCTAAACTTACAAAGATTGCTTTCATTCCACAACATAAGATGTATGCAATATTTATTTATTAATCTTTAGATCATTCAGTAATAAATTAAGGACACTTGAGTCAAGTTTATGGTTAAACCATAATGCTTTTCTTTCATTACTGTTTTACTTATAACATTCTTATTTTTTATTTTGTACATATGGATTCTTATAGAGTCTTTCCTCTTTACTTACAGACTTGTAGCTTTATATAAAAGCTTATTTTACTTTCAGCCAAAATCACTCCAAGTTCCCCTCACCTCATTCCCTAACAACAGCAGAACCTTCCAGTCACGTTTTTGAAGACTCTCTGACTAACATAACGCAATTGATGAAACTTCCCAAGGCCAGCTTGTGTAATACTTCCATGCTCCAAAATACATAATATATATGAATATATAATATAATGGCTCCTTCTAACCTGCCATATTGAGTTGAAATTCCTCCAAAAGTCAAGCTCTGTCATACCCTAGACCCATTCTTCATAGCTAATCTCATTTCCTGCCATCAAAAACCTATATTTACCTTGAATTCTCAGCAGGTAGCACCCCCCCAAGCCCCCATAAATGCCATGTTAATGCCTAAAGTTGCACAGACTTTTCCTCATATCTGAACTAAGATTGTTACTTCCTTCTACCTACATAAAATCTATACATTCATTAAAACTTATTTTAAATTTTACTTCCTCCATCCTTGGGAAATACACTGGACCCTAAATCCCCATTGGTTTTGAGACTTTTTTTTTTATCATTTAACAATACTATTGATAATAATAGCTACCATATACTTGCGCACCAAAGACTGTTCTAAAGCACATTATGTGTACTCTTTCTCTTAATATTCACACTAAAATTTCGAAGTAGAAAATATTGTCATCCATATTCTCCAGGAACTCTAAGTTCAAGAAAGCTGCCTGAGCTCAAATGGAAGAGCTGAGATGCAAACTCATGGCGAGTTGACAGTCAAGGCCATGCTCTTACCCACCTTCAAAGCAGTTAACACACCACTCTTCTTCTTCTTCTTCTTTTTAAAATATTTTATTTATTTATCAGAGAAAGAGAGACAGAGGCAGGCAGAGGGAGAAGCAGGCTCCTTGCTGAGCAAGGAGCCCAATGTGGGACTCAATCCCAGGACCCTGGGATCATGACCTGAGCCAAAGGCAGATGCTTAACCAACTGAGCCACTCAGGCGTCCCTCTTCTTCTTCTTTTTAAAAGTACTTTTATTTATTTATTTTTGCAAGAGAGAGAGAGAGAGAATGAGCCGGGGGGAGAGAGGGGCAGAGAGAGAAGCAGGTCCCCGATGAGCAGAGAGCCTGATGTGGAACTCGATCCCAGGACCCCAGGATCATGACCTGAGCCGAAGGCAGATGCTTAACCGACTGAGCCACCCAGGCACCCGACACACCACTCTTCTTGAAGCCAGCACAGCACCCGCCCTCTCATCCCCTCCACCTGAACTGCTGGAACAGAACTGTCTGAGTAGAAAGCCCAACCTACTGCCTTCTGTGTGAAACATGCATTTAAAAACATGCTTTTATCACATCCACTGTGGATCATTCAGGCAGATTTTGTGAAAAATAAGTGGGTGAAATAAGGAAAAACAAATCAAAAGTAAACTCCAAATAACTTGATAATCCTAGATCTGGACAAAAATCTCTGTCATCCTACAGCACCCAAACCCTCAGAAATTTAGATAAAACTGACTTGAGACCACATAATCACCCCCAATTCCACAGATTATAGATGTCAAGTTCTGCTAGAGCTTCTCCAGAATTTTGGAAGGTGATGGGCAGTGGGATAATTTACTTACTATTAATGGCTTCCATCTCCTGAGCTAAACTGCTGTATATGCTCCTTCTATGCTTGAATGTCTCACCTTCCATAAGAAAATCCCCAACTGCAAGCATTTGTGAACAGCACAGACCCTTTGAAGATTAGTGAAGAGAGACAAGACTTGGCAACAACAAGACAAACACATTAAATGGGCAAAGAGTGGATCCTCACAAAGTCCCAGACTCCATCTTTCCTCCCAAGACTCTCCTCTTCTCTTTCCCCATCTTGCTCTTTTCAGCAGCAAAACCAACAGTTTCCTCTCCTGATTGCACGGAAGGAGCATCACTTCCTCTGGTATGTTGATGGCCACTTCGTTCTTTTCCACAGCATCTCATCTTTTATATCAAGTGGCAAGAGGTTTATCACGGTGTTTCCTCAAACAAAATATACTTCTTTGTATTATCAATGAATATAATACATTTCTCATTGCTTATTTATGTGCCATGTGTGTGTGTGTGTGTGTGCATATGCTTACAGGAACATTTTTTAGGGATACCAGGTACAGCTTTTCAGGCACATTGCACAAAGAAGTTATTTATTCCAGTTATGCTTATGAGTGCAGAGCTACAAATAACTTCAATATAAAAACGTAAAAGTTATCAATCCTGTGTAATAAATATTTCAAAGAGAAGCGTATCAAGCGTAACTCTCTGATGATTACTCCCTAAATGGAATCCAGGCAATCTCTACTGAACTTTTCACATGCCTTTCTGTATCATCCACCCAATACCTTCTCCTGCTCCCAGCACTGGCTCTGCTTCTCTCTTCTCCTCTGTGCTCACCCCCCGTTTTCCTCATTGGCCCACACCTTTCTCATGTTTGTTTCCGAGGCCTTCATGATTTTGTAATTTTGGTCACCCATCTATTTTTCTCTCTTTTCTCTTCCTGTTTCTAGTCTTCCAAAATGGCTATAAAATGGAATTAAAATATATACCTAACACTGAAGATGATTAGTTCAATAAAATTTTATGTCAATGATATTAATTTTTTTAAATATCAAAAGATATCCTTTTCTTTATAAAATGTCAGCACATATAAAACCTGAATGTAGATACACTAAGAGATCACACCGATAGACCAATGATCCATAATTTAAAATTTTTTTTCTCTCTCCATATATATAGTATCACATATGAGTATTGAGAAGTGTTACACTGAACATGTGATATATATTGGATATATTCATTCAAGAAAAAATAAATGGAGTAACAGCCTGTGAACTAATACACTTTAGTTCTGGGATTTTACTATATTTTAAAAAATAATATGGAGGAAATATCATTTCTATTGTTTCTATTAATATTAGAATAACATTCTAGGAATATATAGAAAGAAACAGTATTGGTGTTAATATCTGCCTTACTCTTTATCTAAAAGAACTCAATATTTTGCTGATCTTTTTTCTATAAATACTTAGAACTTCTATGTTTTTGAAAGATTGAACTTTAAACTTTCATATATATGCGATTTTTGCAACTTCAACTGTGTACCTTTTGGTTTCAACAGGATCTTGGTACTGTAGATTTAGGTGACAGGATGATAAACAGGCCATTATTTGCAGCTGTATTATCTACTCTAAAATATGTGGCCACATTAATTTGTATCGTTTGTGTTGTTAATGTACACTGGCTTAATTACCAGGGCGAAGCCACAATATGTGATATAATGGCATGTGGGACCGTCATGCAATATCCTAATTTATCAAGCAGCATATTCCCTTAACATTATTACAGCAGATTAGAAATGCCACCTCCTGAAATCTCCTTCCCAAAATCAGAACAGTCTGAGAGTGCAGTAAGTCCTCAAGAGAAAAATTCTGCTTTGCTCTATTAAACATTCTCCAACAAACACAAGTTAAATAAGGTAAAATGAGATAGTTCACACAAGATGATTTTTCACATTTTCATGAAAAATGTGTTTCTATTTTCAGGACAATAATTCTAAGCTTTCTAGATTGAGAACAATTAAGCTAGGAGTATAAGACTCATTGGTATTTGAAAAAAATTAGGGAAAATTTTATTGTCTTTATTATGGAGGGGTGAAAATATCTACAGGAAACAATATTTCTCATATTTGTAGAAAAAGTATTTTAATGGGTGAAAGGGGGGATAATATCTACTTAGATTATTATATTTTTTTTAGGTTATTACTTCTCTAAAAACTTGAAAACTCAATGAGAATTATTCTCAACTTGAGTTTGAGGACATGGTGCTTATTTACAAAAACATGTCTTGATGGACATTGTTACAAAGATTAACCAGCCTGGAAAACCAGAAGGGTAAAAACCTCAACCCCACATGCTTTTATTGAAAAATATTCTTGTTTGCAATCTCGAGCCCACAAACCTATTTTTCCTTATTTCTCCCTGAGGCTGGCAGTACAAATAATGGTACTGAACTTCATACCGTCTTGTCAAATTCATCTTGTTATCTTCAGTGTAGTGACTCATCCATAGTAGATGCTCTTAAGTATTTGTTTGGCTGAAATGGACGGGCAATGATTATTTTGTTAATTTTCAGATATAAAACATGACCTCCTGTGTCTGATACTTAAATTTGGAATTATTTAAACATGTAATAAAACCAATTATTTTCATCTTGATAATAATTTAGTATATGTGGGTAAAAAAATGAAAGAAAAATATTGGAATTTCTAACACCTTATAATTTGGTTAATAGCTGAAAGTAGCAAATAAATCCTCAATTAAAGTTTCCTTCAGTTAGGAAGAGTTTTCTTTCAGCAAATAAAAGTTAAGCCACTATTTTATTTTATTTTATTGATCCTACACCTAACATGGGGCTCAAACTCAGGACCCCGAGATCAAGAGTCACATGCTCTGCAGACTGAGCCAGCCAGGTGCCCCTAAACTACTATTTTAATAATTGAGTCCTACGATTATACCTAAAAACAAAATTAATGTATTATATCTCAATATGATGGATAACATTCTGGAATTAATTCAAAACATGAAGAAATATATAAACTATTAAATGCGAATACTTCAACCAGCTTAATTCTCGACAGTGCAGGCTTTGTTCCTGGATGTTAATCTAAAGATAAAAATCTCAAATGGTAAAAGTGAGATAAGTTTTGTCAATCATAAATTAAACCAAAGACAAGTAAAATTAATTATCTCAATATATAAGGAATGCACTGGGAGAGACTGCGTTTGCAGGATACTGACAAGTATGTGAGACTAACATGTTGGCAGGAGTTGACACACACAGGGTTTCCGTAAGCATGAAGCTGTTTGGAGACAAACTACATGACATTGTCCTAGGATAGGATCCTTCCCTCTGAAGGAATGGTTAGTCTCTTAGTGACCTCTCCTTCAGCCACATTTCCCAGAGGGTAGAATCCAGATACCCTCTCAGTGCAATCCTCTCAAGAATATCCTCTTATTCTTTAGCACGGTCTGGCTCAAGTTGGCTCTCAGTAGAAGTTATTTGAATTCCTTGGTTCTGGGCATACTGGGAAGCTCTGAATTGTTAAGGATGCCTGCAATGAATGACTAAATGTTCATTTTAATTTTGCTTAGGGTACTGGATTTACAAAGGCATTAACCCATTTTTTTAAAGCTTCTCCACTCTGTGATTTGTTAGTTAACTCCAACTGCTGGC
Organism: Neomonachus schauinslandi; assembly: GCF_002201575.2. NCBI lineage: Eukaryota > Metazoa > Chordata > Mammalia > Carnivora > Phocidae > Neomonachus > Neomonachus schauinslandi. The sequence continues at coordinate 96,512,863 of NC_058414.1, read as the reverse complement.
CAGAAGGAAAGTCCACTTCAGAAAGAATAGAAGTGAAGACCAGTCCCTGACGGGGCAGATTTCTCTTTTTCTCATAAAATGAGTTATGAAAATCTTTCTAGTAACTGGATCAATGACCTCCCTAGCACAACTTTTTAGTTGTTATATATAGAAATTTTGAAATATGTATGTGTGTGTGTAGAGAGAGAGAAAAAGAGAGAGAAGGAGAGAGCAAGAGGTAGAGAGAGAGGAAGGGAGAGATGGAGGGAGAGAAGAATGGGGGGCAGAGGAAGAGTCTTTAAAAAGAGTTACTAAACAAAATAACCTTTATACTTTTAAAGCTCACTGCACTGCTTTTTTTCTTTTTAATTCCTTTCAAACTATATATTATTTTTCCTTTAGTATTTGAGATATATATTTAGCAGTATTTTTTTCAAATTAGGAAAATCAGAGGAATAAAAAAGAGCAAACACCAAACCAAACATAAAAGAACAATACAAAATAAAATGACAGCATGAAAGTTTATATTCCTATATTTGACAAAATTCTATAGATGGGATGGGTTCAAAATTACTTTCTCCTGAGGAAAAATTCATAGTGTGAAATAAAATGCACTAATGTATTTAGTTACTAAATGTTGATATATAATTATAATACATTGTTTCCAGGAATATACCTCTATTATGAAGATATTTGCCATCAGATACCTCGTATTACAGGTATTTCCGTGATATTATTAGCCAGCTCTGGACTTGAACTAAGAAGTAAACAATCACAGATGCCTAGGATGAATAATTACATAGAATGATTTTCTTTTTCATTTTCATTAAAAGAAGTGAAAGACAGAATTCAGTCAGGTCTAAAACTGAACAATTTCCCCCAAAAAAGAAAGAGGAAGTAAGGGACGAAGGGAGACCAACCTGACAGTTTTCACTGATTATAGTCTCATAAGCCTAAAACTTACTTGTGTAAACTCCTTTGTTCATGGTATTACAAATTTTATTTTATTTTTTTAAGATTTTATTTATTTATTTGACAGAGAGCGAGAGCGAGAGAGGGAACACAAGCAGGGGGAGTGGGAGAGGGAGAAGCAGGCTTCCCGCCGAGCAGGGAGCCTGATGCAGGGCTCGATCCCAGGACTCTGGGATCATGACCTGAGCCAAAGGCAGACACTTAACGACTGAGCCACCCAGGTGCCCCAGTATTACAAATTTTAAAAAGCAGTGATTGTACTGGTCATTTATATATTAATTATTTTTATTGTTTCAATTAAACATAATTTTATTGACTTTTTAAAAATTATATTTCTTCATTTTTATAATGAGAACATAATCTCAGTGTGTTTACATATTCTTTCTGTCTTTACATATTATGAGCACACCTATATGCCAAACACATAGCCAGGTGCTAAGGTTTAATACTATGCCTGCCTTCAACTCTTTATTGGCAGAGGTCAACAAACTTCTTCTGTAAAGGTCCAAGTAGCAAATATTTTGGGCTTCACTGGCCACATATGGTCTCTATGGCAGTCACTAAACTTTCTAAAAGCAGTGTATACAATACATAAAGAGGCGTGGCTGCATTCCAATAAAAGTTTATGGACATTAAAACATGAATTTCATGTGTCATAAAATGTTATGCTCCTTTTATTTTCTAAAATCATTTTTTAAAGTTTTAGCTACAAGCTATACAAAAATGGAAACTCGTTGAATTTAGCCTTTGAGCTGTAGTTGGCTGACCCTCGGTTCATAGTATTTAAAAAAGTTTTTCTTATATGATTGATATTTCTATATAATATTTCCCTATCCTCGGAAGTCTCATAGACCCCTCTCTTACAAAATTTTTAAGGATTTATCATCAGGTTTTTATTTCACAGAAAGATTTTCATCTTTTGCCATCTTAGTATACTTGGCTCCAAACTGATTCTAGAAAATGGGGGGGGGGACAGAATAAAATGGAATATTTTGTAGCTGGCAAGGGAACTCTACTGTAATTTCTGCTGTCTCTATTTGAAAAAGGAGCATGGAAGAATAAGAAAAACAGTTTCCAAAACTAAGACAACCACTATGTATCAATAAAACAAATCTCAGCTCATTTGAGCAATGCTCTGCTATACACTGGCAACGTTCTTGGCACTGACTCTGCAATTAAGATATCTGAATGTACTAGGGGATACATACAGATGCTGTATGTTTTAATTTAAATGAGCCATTAAACTCAGCTCAGTTGTCTAAACTGACGTGATACATGCAGAAATCTGAGGCTCAGAGTGCTTAATAGGCTTGTCCACGAGCACACAGGTAGTTTCAAACCCAGGTTTGTTTTTTGTTTTTGTTTTCTTTTCTGATTCCAATATAAATGCTCTTTCTCCTATGACCTAACTCCAAGGATTGGGGTGGGCACACTCATATTTTCTCAGAAGGAAGTAGGAAACTAAGCATCCTAGCTTCTAGCTCACAAGTAATTATTGACAATTTAATTGGAATTTAAAGTGTTTCACTGCATTAATAAATAATTAACACCAATATAGAAACAGTGTTGAGCTGCTCAAGAATTGTGTGTTAGCAGATAAGCTTTCCACAGAACCAGTTTAAACAAGTGCAGGAGTGTCCTGCATAAGTATTTCTTAGTTCCATCATCATGGAAGCACCAGACTGATTTGCTCTCTCAGGCCTGAAGTTAGGGGATGCATTTGCTGTACTTGGATTTAAAATGGTCTCCATGGGGCGCCTGGGTGGCTCAGTTGGTTAAGCAACTGCCTTCGGCTCGGGTCATGGTCCTGGAGTCCTGGGATCGAGTCCCGCATCGGGCTCCCTGCTCGGCAGGGAGTCTGCTTCCCCCTCTGACCCTCCCCCTCTCATGCTCTCTTTCTCTCTCTCTCATTCTCTCTCTCAAATAAATAAATAAATAAAATCTTTAAAAAAAATAAAATAAAAAAAATAAAATGGTCTCCATGTTCAAGTTGGAGAACTGAACAAGGTGATGTCTGAGGTTCATTGCCATGGTACTGCTTATGTAAATGCAGCTGTAAAGAAAGACCCTCCCCACACATACATGCTTCTCTCCTCTCCTTAAACATATAAATTAGGTTATATATGTAATTACTAGTTATTATAGCTTAAATATTTTAAGGTAAAATTCTTATTTGTCTTATCCTATTCTGCCAGTCATCTTCAAGTTTATGGTATAAAAAAGTATCCATTTACTTGTTAAAACTGTAATAACACAAGAGAAAAAAATGAACAAGTCCATGTTTTATTACCAAACTTAAAATAAGTATTATAAATATTGAAATAATGAAATAGGCACTCTTTGTGTTAGAATATTTGACACAGAAATGTATTTTGTATTAAGGATTCACCTCACCTTCATGTTTCTGCTCTGGAATACAAAATGAGATAATTTCCTATAATGAAATTTCTTTTTTAATAAAACAGACTGTGGGTGTGAAGTTTGCCTTTCCCTATTAAAAGAGTAAAAGAAAATAAAGACAAATTTTAAATATGACTTAGAATATAAATATTCTCTTTCTGAACATCCAAATCACTCATACATAATATTGAGTAACTAGGCAGGCAGTAGGGCTTAATCTGATTTGAACTTGTTGATTTTATACCACTCTGGTGAATACTGAAAATGACTAAGGACAGACTTATTCTTTTTATAAATTCAAACAAGATTTTAAAAGAAAATGAATCAATGCACAAAGGAAATTAAACTATCGTCAACATTTTCATTGTTTATTTAAAATCTATGGATGCATAAAATAAGTCACATGCCTGAATGCAACTGTCTACCTCCCACCTTTTGATTACTTTATTTTTCCAATCAAATTAATATATACCATTAAGTGCTAAGTGATTTATAAACATAAAAATATTCCTGTCTTTGTTCTCTGAAGTTCACTCTTTCTATAAGAAGAGGGGAGAAAATTTGTACGAAGGTGAATGGAAATGAGCAGCCTTTTCTCCTTACACCACATCAATTCCCATTCGTCTGAGTGGGTGGTTAGGTCTATAGCACAAAATGCATTAGCTTCACTCTATTATTTGTCTTTATACTGTAGGCAGGTCAGAAGACTGGTTAAATTATCCACAATTGTACAAAGTACAGGAGCACTTACAATTTCCTGATTTTATGAATATATAGTTATTTTATTAAGTTTCTCTATTAAGAAGCTGTATTCATTCAGGCAGTCAACAAATCTTAATATCTGTACGACTCATCTAATTTTTCAAATACATATTCTAAAATCAGTAAAAAATAATTCATTTCCCCGTATCTTTCAACCTAATGTGCACCCTAGTGGCTGAACCAAGGAAATATAAACCCTTTATCACATAATTATGTACACTGGAATCAATTTTCTAATTCAAAGAATGGGAGGGGAATTTAATATTCATTTAAATATTTAGCTACAACAATTTTTGTACTTCTCCTTAAGCAGCTGTAACATTAAAAAATGTGTAGATTTTTTTTACAGGTAAGAGAACAATAACTTTTCACATGTGTTTATAATTTTAAGTTTCAAATGAAATTTTTCTGTCCTGTTTACATTACCAAAACCTTTTATCTAAGCAGCAAAACTGTGGCAAACTTAAAAATAGCTCAGTTTGAGATTCTTGTCATATTACCTCTATATTATCAAACAAATGTATATGAAATCTCCCCATCTAAGGCAGTATCTGGGTAAGTATGTGTGTATAGATAGAAGCACATGATCAGAAGTCATAAGCCTTAAAAAAATGTTAGTGTCTACTGGAAGCTCTTCCCCCGTGGCATTCAGTTTATTTCTGAGGTCAACTTCAAGGTAAGAACGAGTCAGAAAATAAGCTCATATCTTTGCAAACGAGGATTTTAGAGAAAAAAAAAATATAGCTGCAGGACACTGGGGAGATGGTGTCCTGACAGGCAACTTGTTAAGTTCAGCAGGCTTATCTGCCTCTCGGCACCTGCAGACATCAGTCTCCCTGTTTGCCAACCAAACCTTCTAATGCTAATTCCATGTCCCAGTGGAGACACCTACTTTGAAGAGCTATTTCCCAATGTAAATTATTAAATTGATCGGATGGCCCACAAATTGACCTCATGTGAGTTTCAGCAGTGTGAGTCATCCCCCCCCCTTGGGACAGGCAAATTTTATTATTATTTTTTTAAAGGCAGAAAGAATAATTTGAAAGCAATTCATTCTTTAGGAAAAGATAGCAACAACTGAAATGCTCCCTCCTGTGGAATATCCTTTTTTCTTTACTTGCTTTTTTCTTTAAATTTGCATTAACGTTGCATTTGCCTCTATGTGACCCTTAGCAACGTTTGCCGTTCCTATTGAGATCTTCCTATTTGTTTCAGATGGATATTCTAATCACCTGTGTGTTTTTAATGGCGTCATCTGTCCTATTTTAATTATATATTAAAAGTTTGTCATCAACAACATACACAACCCTACATATAGGCTTACAGACGTGAATTGGGTTACAACTGAAGGATGGTCACTAACTACAGTGGGGGTGGGGATAGCAGCCGTGAATTACTGCTCTGTTCTGCCCAGGTGGACAGGGTCAGACTACCCAGGCCCTTGAAGTTACAGAAGGATTTGGGCTCCTATCCCAGAACAACAGGAAGTCATTCAAGGTCTTTTAGCAGGGAGTGACACAATCACATTTTTATTTGAAAAGCTCATTCTGGCTGAGTGTGGAGAAAAGCAAAATTCTTAATGATTTGGGAAATTGCCTGGAGAGACAGAAAAAAAAAAAAAAAGAGGGTAGGCTAGTCTGTCCCTGAAGAAGTTTCTACTGAAAAAGATTTTAGTGGTTAAATGGCATTTACCTTGGTAAACTGATCACTGCCCAGCTTTGCAGAGTCAGAAACAAGTTGATTGGACTCTGTTCTTATGCTAGAGGTTTTATGCAAAATCACTGAAATCTCAAAACTAAAAAAAAAGGGGCAGGAAGCTATTCTTGTTCCCATTTCACAGATGAGGAAACTAAGGCTCAGATAAAGCAGTTTTCCCAAGTGACAAAATTGGGGTTAAAGCGAGAATCAAATTCGCTCTGTATGATTTCAAACCCCATGCTGTTTTTAGCTCAGCATGTAGCGCCTCTGTTGAGAAAGGCCATTGCCCATGGACTAGGGAGTCTCCTGATAAACTAAATGCTTAGGAAGCCCCAGCTCCTTAAAAAAAACTCAGAATATGGGAGATTAATTATTCATGGGCTCATTTTAGAGTTTCTGTGAGAAAGCTTTAATATGGTCAGCATAAGAGAAACTCTTGTCTGTTATTGACCCTAACATGACAAAGGGAAATGTAACATTTTCTTCTCAAGGAATCACATTTTATCTAACAATGGCTGACTTCTTAATAAAAACTCTACACCTTTTCTCTTTGGTATACAAATTTTAGAATTTTCACTAGCACAGAAGATCAATGTTAACCAGATTGTGCCTAATTCAGACGTTTCTGTGTAATAAATACAGATTGAGTAGTTTCCCATGTCATGAAACATGAGCAAGTGGAAATGGGGATGTGCTCATGATATTCCAAATTAATTAGGGATTTATATTATACCTGCTTTCAAAACTCATTTGAGATCATTGCTTTACATATTAATACTCATGTCTGTATCAAGTCAATATCTTCAGGCTGAACACTTAGCTTCTTTATTAAAGCTACTTTGCTTAAAGAGGGGATAATTTTTAAATTTGCTAATATCATTTCTTTTTGTGAGCTTAACCTACGTTATCTATTATAGGGAAATGAGTTAAATCTCATTCTACAAATTTCCAAGAAATGTCTACAGGCCTTGGATGGCTGTGAGAAGTGTTGCAGGGAATCTGAACCTTAGAGAAAAACTGGGAGAACATCATTCAGAAGCCAAGTGTCAAGTAGTTGTTAACACAACTCAGCAGTGAGCCATCAGCTGCAAGAGACATCTCAGAGTCTATTGGGAAGTGGGGTATGGAGAATGGAAGGGAAATCATTTGCTAGTCCAGATGGTGCAAATGAGTGTCTGCTCAGAAGACAAGCAGTGTTATCCCTCACCTACCTGCACCCTGTTCGGTGATAAATTGAGTTGTCAAAGCCCATCAGGCTCCCTCTATTGGAGATGATGATCATCCTTTAGGAAGGTTAATCTCATGAATGGCTGGTGAATTTATTGTCGGTACAATATTGACACTTTTATTACTTTTAAAAAGTAAAAATGGAGAACATCAGATAATACAAGGACTTTGTTTTGGCATCTTGGTTGCCAGTTAACTGAATTCAATTTTATTTAAGCAGATTGCAACTAAAACTGGAAGAATACAGAATTTGAAATCAGAAGATAGGGGATCAGGTTACCGCGACTGCATTTATTAATTATGCCCTTGGCCAACCTGCCATCTTTCAAAACCTTGATTTCATAAAATAGGGAAAAAAGTATCAACCTTGTAAGACCTTTATGTAAGTTAACATATAACATATTTGAAAAGAGGTTGATACATTATAAAAGGTATAAAAATGCTTTTGATTTTATTATAGCAACCAGGTGAAATAACTGGAGTATCTTGTACTTTTCCTCTACATCAGTTGCTCCAAATTTTTTTAGATCGTGTAATCTTGTCAACAAAATAATTTTGAGTTTGCACACTCTCTAAAACGTGTATTTTAAAAAATAAAATATACGAACAATTATTAAAAGTTTGTCATCAACAACATACACAAAGTCAGGCTTACTATTAACAATAGCAGATTTATACACATTTCAAATTACTTTTCGGACAATATTTTGTCTCCTTGGCCAATTTCTTATCAGATCTGATTAAATCATTATAGATCTTTTTGACAACATAAGGTGGCCAAGGAAGGGAGTATAAATATCAACTTTTCAATTTTGTTGCTATTTTTGCTTGAATTTTTAGTATAACATTCATGAGGAAATTTCCCTGTAAGAATCTTCCTTAGCTACTTTTCATTTTAGAAGAGTTAACAGATAAATACAATGTCTGTTGTCAACCTATCTTCTCTTCTGCTAAGGAAATACTGGCACTATGTAAAATATGATGAAATGACATAAGGACAAGTGCAGACCCCACTGTAAATTATGAGTAAAGCTTTACTTCTATTTTTTAGATAAAAATAAACAAAAATCGGAGATCAAAATTTTTCTTCCCATGTCTCATATTCCATACTCATGTACTGCTAAAAATCTTTACTATGGGGACCACTCACCCGGCTAAGCCTACAAACAGACACACTTTAATTTCTTTAAAAATATCCAGAGCCACTTATTTTTCTTGCATTATTATTTTTACTCCATTTATAACTAAGGATTTTAGTATTATAAAAAGAAGATGAATTTAAGACTTAAAATTTCCTGATCTACTGCATACCTCTTTATGAGACAAATATCACTAAAAATTTTCAGATACACTTGAGGTTTTGAATTTTCACAATTATTATGAAATTATAAAATATGACTGGATTTATGAAATATTCACTGAGCTGAGATTTATTTTAAATAGTAACATAGTTGGAAATTTGTGTTAGCTTACACTAAAGAGAACACAAAAATCAAATCTCAAGTGATATGTGATGAGGCACATAAGGTTTGTCTGGTTCATTTGTAAAATCACAGGCAGAATTATCTGTTCCATAATAATTGATAATATCCAGCACATAAGCATCCTATAAATATTTGAGGATTTAATATTCCAGTTTCAGAATCATATAAGTATTGTTCAAAAAATTAAAGCTTTAATAATAAAATTGCTCCCTGGATCCATGGACCAAATTTTACCACACAGCAAGAGAAGCCCTAACTTCAGCTATGTGTGGTTCACACTCTTCTAGGACATTTCAAAACTTCAAATGTTCTGACCTATTATCAGACCATATTTTGTTTTGAGAACATGGCTATTGTGTCTACTGCTTCTGAATCGTGAACATAGCTCATTTAAGAAGTATAGCCTACTGTTAGCTGACAGTCAGAGGTTTCTCTGACTGAAAATACTTGGTGTCTCAGGAACCTATCTTGAGTCCCTTAGAAATTGGTCTTTTCTTCCTGAGAACAGACCAATAGTACTCTAAGTGATAAGATTTTTTTTTAATCCCATTAATATCAGGTGAAATAGTATAAAAGTACTTTTCCTGAATCATGTTTCTGTGCCTGGTGAGTCTGGATTTGGACTTTACCTATACAATAAACCTGCTCTGACAGGGATCAGAGAGACTACGAAAGTCGTATAGTATATTCCAAAGGCAGGTGAGGTGGGCTGGGATTCCATCTAATCATTCACATCAGAAGAGACACACAAAGTAGCAGATACAGTGAGTGGAAGAATGGTCTGTAGTCAGTGTCTTTAAGCATCAGAAGACCTAACCACTTTGGAGCCATGACGCATTTTTCCCTTGCGTTTCAATAGCTGTCATTTTCGAAGCAAAAGGTATAAAGCACAGGCTTATGATCAAGAATGGGATAGGACCACTCAGGTGTAGAAACACTCCCATGAGTTTCCTAATCCTCTCCCCCATGAGGACTGGCTTTTATTCAGAGAGCTACAAATTATCAAGCCAAAAAATCTGGTTAATCAGGTAAGCACTTGTACCCATATCTCAAACAGCAGTGCTACCATAAACGTTTCTTTCTCCATTTCTTTATGTTTACGTTTTAGGGCTTTTAGATCTTTGTAACTGAGAGAAACAAAGCATATACACATATTGTAAGGGATCCTTTATATAATATAGAATGGCCTATCTTTACTAATGGCCAGCAATGTGTTAAGAAATCTTACCTACATTATTTCACTTTATCCTTACTATCCTTACTTTATCTCTTACCTTTTTACAGGTAAGAGAACCTAAAGAAATCAGGTCATTTAAATGAAATCATACAGGTAGTAAGTGAGAAGCTAGTATAAAGATTTACATTTGAGTCTTATTTCAATGTGTGTTTGTTAAATGTTCAATTAGATAAAAATCATGACAGGAATACCAAGAAGGTACCATCTCTATCTCATCTTCTTGCTGATGCCTAAAATTCTATCATATAAGATTTATTCTTTAGTTGGAAAGCTACTCAACCTTTATTAAAATGAAAAATGCTGCTGGTTTATAGGATCATATTAAGCCATATCAATGTGTTAGACCTCAGTGTTAAGGAAAGCTGCATTCATTAGAATGTTCTCACGTTGGCAGAAAATTAAACTTGAGATGACACAAACAATATATAATATTTTGGTTCAAATAACAAAACATCCAGGCATAGAGACTTGACCAGGCACAGACCATGGAGAACTTTGATTCCTCTCTATAATTCTTGTAGATCAGTCCTTCCCCCTCAGTAGCCTTCATCCTCAGGGAGAGTGCAGGATGGCCACTCTTTTCAGTAAGAGTGACAGTCACTTCAGAAAACTTTCTCAAAGAGAAAGGAAGCTTTTTCTTCTCCCTCAGAAGCCCTCAGCAAATATCTGATATTATCTCATTGGCTCAAAGAATTTCTTGGCCAGCTCTGAGGTTGGTCACTCGCTGATTGGTTTATAGCTTCCCATCCCTGAAGACAGAACTCTGGCAAAGGGAATAGGGTTATATTAACAGGATTGGACCAGAAGTTAGCAAAACTGGATGGGACAACCCCAGGAGCTTTGAAAACACCCATGCCTAAACCACACCCCACACAAGTGAGATTAGAATCCAGGGCTGGGTAGGTGAGGAAATGTATACAGTGAACAACTGATGGTCATATTTGTAAAAAAACAAAACAAAACAAAACAAAAAACAAAAAAACAAAAGCAAACAAACAAACAAAAACAAAACCCCTAATGATGTTAATGTGCAGCCAGAATTTTGAATCACTCTGATTCAGACTCTGGAATGGAGGTCACTCTACCACCTCATCCATGTAGCTGCAAGAGGAGTGGAGGCGTGGAGTGGAGGAGGGGGGAGTCATGGACACTGTATCAGGCCTTAATGTCAAAGGGCAAGGATTGATGTCAGGAAAGAAGTGAGATGGGAACTTGATTTCTTGAGATGAAAAAAAGGCAAGCATCCAGAGACAGGGAAGAAGAACTATGGAAAAAAGGAAGGGAGGAGAGAATATTAAAGTTTCTATTCCCTATTTCACTTCAGGGCCATTCTTAATAATAGTAGTAACTCTATTACTATGTATATAATTTAATTTATATAATTATAGTAATAGTAATAACTATTATTATAACCTCCATTTACATAAAGCATTTAAAAATACTTTATTTTCATTTGCATATGTCATATTTTTGTTGTATTTGGAAGTTTCAGGCTTTTGTCAAATTAAAAATTCTCTGACAAAGATAATTATTTCCATGAACATGACAGCATGCATAAATTGAGATACAGTTCAAGTTTTAGTATTGTAAAAAATACCAAATCACTTTTAAGCATATGCTTGCTGCACTGTCCATCCAAACTCACTGAGCTTACATGTGTGTATAGAATTTCACCATATTAATCTAAAACCTTTCCGAAAGAACATATAGATAAGTCTAGCTAAAACAACTTTCACACATAAAACTCAGAAGGCAGAATTATTTCTGCACTATGTTTAATACATTTCAAACACACAGTATCTCACAGTGTAGTATTCATGCAAGAATGGCAGGCAAAGGAGTAGAAAGACACATCTAGAAAAAAAAAAAAATGAGCCTTACCAAATATCCAAGTATCAAAAAGGCCTTAAATAAAAAAAGAAAGAAAATGAGAAAATATAAGAAATGCTACAAAAAGGCATTTAAAAATTATTTGGTTTCTTCCTTGATTGTAAAAATGAACAGATACTTAAAATATCACAGAAATATGTAATTTAGAAATTAAAAGCTCTCCTAGCTCA
>NC_058414.1:96473372-96501034 GCF_002201575.2 Neomonachus schauinslandi | reverse complement strand
ATTTAGAAATTAAAAGCTCTCCTAGCTCACCCAAGGGGATTAGTATATATATTAGTACATATATTACCAAATATATATATATATAGAGAGAGAGAGAGGAGCATATATTCCTCCAGATTTGTGTATTGTTATAAAAATATTATTTCTCTTCTCGTTTTTCTAATTCATGTTTTTCATCTAGTTTTTTAGTCTTTAAACATCTAATTCATTTTTTCTAACAATAAGTTATTGCAGAATATATTTGATCAATCCCCAACTGATGAACACATACGTTGTTTACAATTTATCATAACTAATGTAATGCTATAATCAATATCTCTGAACAGATAATTTTGTAATCTCCTATTCATACCCATATTTCCATAGGATTATGAAATTTTATTAGAGATTTCCAAATTAAAAAAGCAATATTATTTTAAAAAGCAGTATTATTCAAATTGATGAGGAAAATAATTTGCTCACAATTTACACATGGAAAGAAGTAAAAATAATAAATTGTAAAGGAAGAAATAAAAGTTGCTAAAATACCGAAGATATTTCAACTGTAGTAGTAATCAAAGAAATGCTAATTTAAATATAGAGATAAATTTTTTCACTCAGCAGAACTATTTTACATTCTTCCAAAAAACTAATAAGCATCTTTAAATGTTATCAATCAATAATCAGGGGTGCCTGGGTGGCTCAGTCGTTAAGGGTTTGCCTTCAGCTCAGGTCATGATCCCAGGGTTCTGGGATTAAGCCCCACATCGGGCTCCCTTCTCCGCGGGAAGCCTGCTTCTCCCTCTACCAGTCCCCTTGCTTGAGTTCCCTCTCTCGCTATGTCTCTGTCAAATAAATAAATAAAATCTTTTAAAAATATCAATAATCATAAATATATAATAAGCAGGACATTAGGCAACTTCTAAAATAAATTCATGAAAATAATATCATATAAAGTTTGAAATAAGTGAAAATAATATAAAATTATAGTTATAATTATAAAAAATTTTAAATAACTTGGAGTAACTATACACACATGTAATAGAGTTTGAGAGTTAGCAATATGATTTTTTATTTATATGTATATGTGTGTTTTTCTCCAAGTGTATTTCTTTTATGAACAAAAACTTTTATGACAAAGATGAATGATCTTCCCCTAACAGTTTCTATACATTTATATTATTACATATTGGTTTTCCAAAAACTAATGCATAACTCTGTTGTAACGGGATGCAGTTTTTACTTTAATGATACACTATAGTATATTATAATTTGTACAATAGCAATTTTTACCATATACCTTAAGAACAACAAAAAAGAGCAGTTCTCATTATTTAGAGTAAGGGTAAAAAGTGATTTACTACAGCTTTCAAAATACAATGACAACAGGAGTTTCTCAAGAGGTTTCTATCCATTTCACAATATTCTTTCGAAGGTTTAGAAAATTATCGTTCTTGAGATGTGTGAAGAAACCACATACTCCAACGTTCTTTGTTCCTTTCTTGTGGGACTCAGAAACTTTGAGGATAAGAGTTTTGAAGTTATTTAAAATGATTTACCTCTAATCATCACATGTGTTAAGGCTACCAGCTTTGTGACTTTCCCATCGCCGACACAGTGGTCTAAACCCATCTTAATGCCGGACCACAGCAAGAGGGCATTCATTTACCCTTTCTTATTTCCATGATGACTCTTAGCACTGTAATGAAAGTGAGCACCAACCAGAAATATTGATTACTTCAATTTCCTTATCTTCATTTCACTTCACATTCTGAGTTTATTAGATTTCTGCATCACCAGAAAATAAGATTAATCAATCACCATTTTCTGCTTTTTGCTCATACTGTCAGGCAAAATGACACCTTCAAAACACACCAAATTATAATTTATATATGGGTGAACATGCTCTCTTACCCATCATTTCATACTAAGGAGCTGACAAAATGATTGGCACGAGTAGAAACATAGTAAATCGTGGTCAAAGAAATAAAAAAGAATGGTGGGATTAAAGGGGATTAAAAATGAGGTAATCTCTATTTCATTGGATTTTTAAAAAATTTTTTTCTTAATTTTTCTTTTCTTTTTTCTTTTCTTTCTTTCCTTCTTTTTTTTTATTTTTAATCTAATGAGTCATCTTCATACTAATGCCACATAAAGGGTATTAACTCAAATTGCAGAGGAAAAGAATAGAGAGCTTTGTCTTCCTATCTTTTATTTTTTTATTTATTTATTTTTTTAAGATTTTATTTATTTATTTGAGAGAGAGAGAATGAGAGACAGAGAGCACGAGAGGGGGGAGGGTCAGAGGGAGAAGCAGACTCCCTGCCGAGCAGGGAGCCCGATGCGGGACTCGATCCCGGGACTCCGGGATCATGACCTGAGCCGAAGGCAGTCGCTTAACCAACTGAGCCACCCAGGCGCCCCTGTCTTCCTATCTTTTAAAACATCCAGAATTTCCAATGTATGGTCTGTCTTAAAAATCAGGGAAGAAGTGCAGTAAATGGCATCTGCAAAAGGGACAACTAAGGGAAGAATTTCGAATATATTGAGTTAATAACTCTGAAATAATCTCATAAAAGTAGAACCCATCTAAAGCTATAGTCACATCAATTGTCTAAAGAGGCTGTTGATCATGGAGCCTAAAACACTCTGCAGGACGAAGTATTCTTATCTGACTATGATATTTCAGTGCCCTTTGCTTCTCTATCTCCCTCATGTGGTCACAGCCTGATGCTGTTAGATAGTAAGATGATAAACCAAATGACTGCATATCTCTCTGCTTTAGGTTGTTTTTTTGTTTGTTTGTTTTGTTTTTCTTTTCCTGTCCTGTCCTTCCATCTCTTATTAGTCAGTTAAGAAGTACCTACTCAACTTTCAAAATACATCAAGGATAACTTAATAATCTCATCCACCAAACTTTCCTTGATTTTTCAGGCTGGAGGGAGGGAGGGAGATTAATTTCTGTGAATGTGGTTAGCATGTGTGCATTCGTCTCCATTTCTGCCACTGACATTTTAGCAGGAGGATTCTTGGCTGTCATGTACATTATAGGATATTTGGGAGCCTCCATGACCTTGACCCACCAGATGCCAGTAGCATCCCCCACTTCTTGTAGCAAACAAAATTGTACCCAGATATGGCCAGACATAGCCTGAGGAGCAAAACTGCTCCCAGTTGACAACCACTGTCCTGAGAGTGATTCTTGCAATATGAAGTACTGAATTAGGTAGGAATGAGAAACACAAAACCTTCAGTTTTGTAAGTAAGAGTCTTGGGTTGACATTACATAGACTCATTGTGTGCCCCCACTACATTCTTTTGGTTGCAAATGGGTATGTGTCCTTAGGTTGGAGGATACAGAGGCTCATATAAACCAACCTATAGGATCCTAGTGACTTACTTCTCTTATCCACAGCCAATTTGTCAGAAATGGGATGCTGGAACTTAATATAGCCTGTGTCTCAGGAGAATTTCGCTCAATGGCTTCCGTTTCTTGATTGATAGAACAGCCTCTTAAGACTTATGGGATCTTTTGCACCCAACTAGAAGAAAGGGATGTAAAACACAGCGTGCTTTAGGCATTTTACTTTAAGAGTGTGTGTGAGTGTGTGTGTGTATGCACACGTGTGAATTTACCCTGATTTTCAGCTTTAGAAATAACTGTTACAGAAAGGCAGACTGAAGCAAACTTCTTGCAGAACATACAAAATACCACTCTTACATCAAACAGCCTACTTGTTTCAATATTTTTAATATAATACTTTGTCTTTCTGAGTTAAAAAATAAAGTTAGATATTATTTTTTCAAAACAAACCAATGTGGTATTTGGAGTAAGAAGAATCTCAGTTTGCATGCTGTAATGTGAAGTCACTATTTTTAGCATTATTTAAAAAAAAATCTGTAATCAAAAGGTAAAAATAAAACCTTATAAACTGTGTCATGGATGTTCAAGATGATGATTATGAGCATGATAAAAGGACAACATGAAAAATTATGTCCCTTTGATACTGGACAGGAGAATTTACACTAAGTGGACAGGTGTATCTAGTATTTGACCCAACTTCTGATGCACAGTATGTATAGTCCCTACCTTCAGGCTTTATAAATGTATTATGTCAAAAATAAATCTACATGGAAGTCAGGGATTTAAAATTACAAAGACAAATGGCTTATTAAATGCTAAAGGACTAGTCATAACTGTTACAAATAGTGGGCGTCCAGGTGAAGGTCCTTGTTTTGAGAGCATTACATGAGACTGCATTGGTGATCATTCCTATGGATTTCAATGGAAGAGCCACAGCTTCCAAAGAATTAATTTATAAAAGGAAAGAAAAAGAAAATGCAAAATCCCACCCTCTCCTGAAGAGGTAGGTTGACTCTCCTAGGGAATGCTTTTCCTTCTGATGAATCACACCTGACCAGTGAGGTTTCCTATACACTCACTCAGAAGCCAGGCAGAATTGCACCTGCGCTGCACATTTCTCCCTCATTAAATCCTTCTTCATCCATGGAAAACGGACTGATGCTTACCCTGCCCCTCCTGTGTGGCCTGAAGAACTTTAATGGGGTGGAATCACATAATAACCAAGCATTCCCTGGTCTGGTGAACAAACTGCACATACCAAACAAATAGGGGCAAATGCTCCTCCAAAGGGCTGATGAGTACATTTGTGGTTTAATTTAAAGCTGCCTCGGGGTAGCCATGCTGTCTCATCTGGCCTCTTTATGTTTGTGTTACCAGAGAATCAGACAGATTCCTTCTTTTTATTCTGGGACTGCGGCTTCCAAATCACAGAAGAGTGAAAACGCTCCCCTCATACCCATCTGAAAACTCAGATTCAAAGTCATTGGCCTCTATAGGAACTGTCAATACCCATTTTTTACACCATTTGCAAAGCAGGCCTGGGAGGCTAATACAAAGGGTTTTGCTGTACCTGCCCCTGCCTGTGGGTGACAATGACAGCCTTGTACTGGAATAGTTTGGCTTTGTCCTTTCAGGTGCTGTGTCAGAATCACTGGACAACACTGATTTCCTTTAAAAATTTAATAACACCATGTGACATTTATTGAGCATATACTATGTCAGGCACTGAGGCTAACCACATAATTCTGATCTCATTTAATACCTACATCCGTTATGAGGCAGGGACTACATCTAACATGCCAAGGTCTTACATATGGGCACTGAACTAACTTTTGTAGATTTTGTAGCAAGTGATTGTGATTTCCTTATGTGTGAATGGTATGGTACTTTAGAGCATTTATATATGTGCATGTTATTTTCATTATGATCTATGAAGATTAAGGACAAGGTCATTGCCCCATTTTACAAAGGCAGGGACTAAAGCAAGGATTCCCTTTTACAAAGTTTTTTTTTTTTTTTAAGATTTTTTAATTTATTTATTTGAGAGAGACAGAGACAGAGACAGCAAGCCTCGCCAGGAGGAGAGGGAGAAGCAGGCCCCCTCTGCTGAGCAGGGAGCCAGATGCCGGGCTTGATCCCGGGACCCTGGGATCATGACCTGAGCCAAAGGAAGATGCTTAACCAACTGAACCACCCAGGCACCCCAAAAATAAGCATCCATTTTACAAAGTTTTAAGTAATTGTATAAAAGTGGGAGAGCCTTACCTAAAATCCATACTCACCACAAGGTAGAGGCTCTTTGTTAAGAATAGAAGAAAATCTCAACATGTAAAATATACAATGACAACTCAAGCATGAACTTAAAATACCATGAGAGACCAAGGCTTGAGCTTGCAACCATGAATTCCTTCACTGGTTTGTGTTTACTGACCAGGAGTCAGTAAACTATGGCTCACTGGCCAAATTTGGCCTGCTACTTGTTTTTGTAAATAAAGTTTTATTGGAACAGAACCATCTCTATCTGTTTAGGATTTATCTATATCTGATTTTGTACTATAACTACAATGTTGTACTTATGCAACTGTGACATAAGTTGTATAGTTTGCAAAGTCTAAAATACCATCTAGCCCTTTACAGAAAAAAATCCTGTTCTAGATTATAAAGAAATTCTCTCCTATTCTCCTATTCTCATTCTTTCTCAATTCCCTCTAAAGCTCATATTCTCAATAAACCTTTTTTTTTTTTTTAATTGCTAGGTAAGCTGAGAATAGTGTCAGTCTTCATAATACAAATGGAGTGAGTTCTGAAATATTCTGCATGTGAGGCATTTGTTATTAAAATTCATTTCCCAGGAGAGCATTTGTGGCTCTGCCTCTGGTTAAATCCTCTGCCCCTCTGCTACCTTCCCTCCCCGGCCTCTCACGCACACACCCATCTGTGGCTAACTGCTTCTCAGACCATTGTCACAGACACCCCCACACCTGCACAGTGGATGCTCAGCCTCATGTCTCTCAGTGACCTCCTCCCTCAATGCCCCCTTGTCTACTCCACTTTTTGCCTATTTTTTCTTTCTCATTAATGGTTAAACAGGTTTAAATCTCCCCCAACATAAGTAATATTTCTCGGTCTTATCTCCCCTTGTAGCTATCAATGTGTTATCTCTCCTATCTTTTATATTGAGCTTCTTGGAAGACTTGTCTGAAATCACTCTTCGCTACCATTTACTCCCCAATCCATTGCTGTTGGCTCTTTTTGCATACCAAGCCCGTATGGGCACCTACATGTATGTGGATGTGTCTATGTGCATACCCACAAACACACATACATCCAGACACACATTCTCACATACACACACACACACAATTTTTGTAAAAAGACCTCTACTTTTTCAGGATTAATTCATAATAGTGGAATTACTGGATTAAAGGTGTGTAACGGGTTAAGCCCTCTGGAAAAGCTGGGCTTACACTTCTAACAAAGGTGAGCAAGAGTAGCTTCCAGGTCATTGCTGACAGTGGGATATTATCATTTTTGAAAACTTAGCCAATTGGATAAGGAAAAGCAATAGTTTTGCAATGTTCTGTCAATTTTATTTTCTCTGACTACTCATAAAGATTCATATATTTTTAGAGATTTATTGGCAGATAAAGATCCAATTTTCATATAAGTGTTTTGAAAATTTTCATCTCTTCTAATGTAAAACACTTTTAAAATAAGCCATTATTTTTAAGCAATTGTAAAATATTTTTTGCTTTAACTCAATTTTAGCAATAATTTAACTGATATAAAGATGGGCATGAAATCTGAATTGAAGTGATATATTAAAATATCAAGAAATAATTTCAAATGTTACAGACTTGCAAAAATTTTGACACTAAAAATATTAGGATTCTAAAAGAAATTTTTAGAAATTATAAAAACTAATGGGCATATTTCATTTAATATTTCTCCTTGAAGAAAATAAACAAAACATACCACAAAAAATCAAACCTAAAATAGAACAATGTTAACATAACACCTATGAAGTGTGTTTTGCAAAATCTTCCTTAGTATGTGATTGAATAAAAGCAAATCTTTTACAAAAAGCTAAAAGTTCATTAAAATACTTTTCATTATTTCTCACTCTTTTTGGGGGCCTTTGAAGCTAAACAGTTAATTCAATTTAAAGAAGTAGAATTCTTTAAACTATACTGTTAATTAAATTGTCTAAGATTAGATAGGGCAAAACAATATCCTTATGGTGTTTTTGTACAAACAAGTATACTTGAGACCATTGAGGTCATTTGACACTGTTGAGATGTAAGTAGAAACTAAAATATAATTTAAAAACACAGAAATTTCTTGGTTTCAGGGCTAAGGTTTGATAAATTTGGTCACGATGACTAAATATGGCTTAAAAATGTCTTGTAAGAAAAGGTGTTAGACTCCTTTTGTGAACCTGTGATGTCTAAAGCAAATCACAAGTTAACACATTCTGAGAAAGAAATATTCATCAAGTGCCACTAATGAATAATGCTGAAGGATACCACGATATTTGTAAAGAACAAGTATTTTTATTTGACTCCAAGTTAATTTATATACTTTGGTTGTTTACATCATCATCTTTTCCATTAAACTGTAGCTTTTACATTTCTATTTATTTATTTACCCAGGATGGTGTCTTATACACATTAGGTGTTCAAGACATATTTATTGAATGAATGAATCTTTCTTTTGTGATAATTGAGACTTTTAAGCTAACAAATTTAAATTTGTACTATGTGTGAAACAATGTACTTTTCTTTATGAAAATTAAATGTAGCAATTTGATTATAACATTAAACATCTGGGTCTGAACTGATGTGTTTTTATAGAACCATGTTACAATATGCATTTTAAGGCTTAAAATGTTCTATGGTCTTTGGCCCTGGAATTCTGCTTCAATGAGTATGTTCTAATGACATAATTGATTCTAAAACAACATATTTTTGAAATGTGAAAAAACTGTCTAAAATTAAATTGTCTTCCTTGCTTCTATATTACAGTTATTAATACTACTAGTTATTGATGACCACCATAGCAACTAAGTGGGATGGATTAATCAGGACAATTGATAAATTCTTCATCATTAAGAAACTCTAATTCTTCTAATTAAGAGATTCCAGATTGAAATTTTTTAAAGCAACTGCTAAAAACAAGCAAAATTCATTTATTGCTAGAGAATGGGTCATCATTTGATGGAAGGAACACTCAATCACTCACTGATTCCCACATACATGTATCCCAGATACATTTTACCCCATATACATTCATCTACTAAGAGTCCACTATGTGCCAGGCACTCTGCTAACTGCTAGGGACCAGAGGCACTGATTACAAATATGGAGGGTCTTGCACATAATAGAAAAGACTTAGTAGTTTATGCGATAGGCAATCAGGCAGAAGAATAATATGATTACATTTATAATTTAAAGATGATCATTACAGCGACAGTGTGGAGGATGAAGTGGGTAATAGGCAGAGTAGTGTGAGAAAGGCCAGTGATAAGACTCTTTTTTTTTTTTAAAGATTTTATTTATTTATTTGAGAGAGAGAGAATGAAAGACAGAGAGCATGAGAGGGAGGAGGGTCAGAGGGAGAAGCAGACTCCCTGCTGAGCAGGGAGCCCGATGTGGGACTCAATCATGGGACTCCAGGATCATGACCTGAGCCGAAGGCAGTCGCTTAACCAACTGAGCCACCCAGGTGCCCCAGTGATAAGACTCTTGAAATGGAAGGGTGGAAGGGTGAAATGAGAGCCTGAAATAAGACAGTAGTCATAAACACTGGAAGAGAAGAGAGAGATGAATTCCAGAGAAATGATATGTTTTGAGTTGCCTGTCTTTTGCAATGACAAGCATATTAAAGATATAATGTTTGAAACTGGAGAGAACAAAAGGCAAGTGGACTTCCCTTTGGAAGCTCAGGGGAAATATGGAGCTGTTGGTATGGTCGGCCAGTCAAGGTTGCCTCTCATCCCCAGACAAAACAACAAATAGTAACTATCTGAACAAGCAACTGCAGCCATTGGAACGCATGTACATAGGTAGTCAGAATTAATTATGTTTATATTTGTTCAAGTAATTGTTTAAATTTGTGTACCCTTTTGGTTGTTCTTTGAAGAGTGATTTTCTTCTCCCATTACTAATACTTAATCCCAACACAAAGACCTCAAAAGTAAAATATTATTGTACTATGTTTTTCTTTCTTTTTAAAAAAAATAAAGATATATTTGACATATAACATTATTTTTTTCAACTATGAATTATGTAATATAAATCTTGCATTACTTCCCCATAACAAAATTGGCAATATTTTGGAATAAAATTTCAAATTTGTAAAAAATTCAATTTGGTGGGCGCCTGGGTGGCTCAGTCGTTAAGCGGCTGCCTTCGGCTCAGGTCATGATCCCAGAGTCCTGGGATCGAGTCCCACATTGGGCTCCCTGCTCAGCGGGAAGCCTGCTTCTCCCTCTCCCACTCCCCCTGCTTGTGTTCCTGCTCTCACGGTCTCTGTCTCTGTCAAATAAATAAATAAAATCTTTAAAAAAAAATTCTATTTGGTGACCTTTCTTAGCATCCATTAGTTATCATATTGATGCCACCTACATAAAATTCCCCTTACAAAAAAAAAAAAAAAAATTCCCCTTACCTTTCTGTAGGATAATGATCCCTTCCTGATTATCCTGTGCCGCACTCGAGCTATGTTCTCCAGTATGGCACCCTTTTTCCTGCTGCTATGAAGAGTCTCTATTAAAGGCTGAAGGCTTTGATCATTGGATAAACATATCTTTAGATTATGCTATTCTCTGTCATTGCTTTATAAATTTCCAACCAATTTATCTTAGTAGTGTTTCAGCTAAGTATCACCCAAAGTACAGAGGTAGTTGTTGGACTATCTTCTTGTGATCTTTTGACCAATCAAATTAGACAATTCATGTAGATTATACATGTGCTCTGGATAATATGGTAAAATATTAATTTGTCTTTCATTCCATCTTGAAAGAACATGAGCTATTTTTCCCCCTTAATTCTATTCCAAGAAAAGAACTAAATGAACTGTCTTCTCCTCCGTGTCCCTCTGGGTACAAGGTCTCCTGCCCAGGAGCTATTTTGGAGATGGATGTAGAGAAATAGATCCAGACAGAGGTAAGCAAGAGAACTTTGAAAGGAGAGAGTTAAACAAGGAGAGGTTATTCAACCAGAGGGAAAAAGGAGCCATGTCTCCCCAAGTCAGTCAGGGCCTGGGTTTTTATTGTTATTTGTTTTTAAGTCCTGTTCATGGTGGGAAAAAAATGGAAAAATAAAAATTTTATCAATAACCAGGAATGAAAATTAGGCATCACTAGAGATCCTTGAGATGTTATCAGGGTTCATTTATTCCATAGATCCTTGTGACTTCATCAAAGAATGGATTTATCTATATTTTTCTAAGAAGAAGTACAGGAATTCTTTATATATCCTGTACACCACGAGTACTCTGTGGTTTCCTCTTTTCTCTCTCAAAGAGCCTTTTGAGGAACAAAATTCTTAATTTTAAGTAAGTACAATGCATCAAACTTTGATTTCATAGGTAGTGCTTTTTGTATCTTGTTGAAAAAAATCTCTTCATGCTAATAGTGTCCTGGGACCAAATTCCAAAATGTGAGTATAAGTTTTCCTGCCACATCACCAACAAGAATTCTCTGGACACCAGCTGGGTGTCCAACTCAACTCAATTCTGACACTATCTACCTGAAGATGGCGTAAGATTCCATAGGTTAAGGGCTCAGTCCACAGACTGAGTCTCCTCCCTCCACCTCACCGCCACATACTTCAGAAGTCAGTCACAAGCCCGGGTGGTCACCTGGCTTCTGACCGACTGGCTATAAATCAGAGGTTCCCAATAACCCCCCTCTTTGGGCTTGTTTAATTTGCCAAAACAGCTCACAGAACTCAGAAAAAACATTTTACTAAATCACTGCTTTCCTGTCAAAGGATATAACTCAGGAACAGCCAGCTGGAAGAGATGCATAGGGGAAGGTATGGGGGAACGGGGCACACAGCCTCCATACTCTCTCTCTAGGAATACTACTCTTTCAGATCTCCAAGTGTTGACCAACCCAGAAATTCTTCAAACCCAGTCCTTTTGGATAATTACAGAGGCTTCATTACACAGGTACGACTGTTTAAATCATTGGCCACTGACAATTGATTCAATGTCCAGTCTCTCTCCCTTCTCCTGAGGTCAGGGGGATGGGATTAAAAGATCCAACCCTCCAATCACATGGTTCATTCTCCTAGGAACCAATCCCCATCGTTAGGTGCTTTCCAAAAGTCAACTCACCGATACACAAAAATGCTTTTACTGCTTTCATCACTTAGGAAATTCTAAGAGTTTTAGGAGCTCTGTGGCAGAAACACAAAGATCAAAGGCATATTTCTAAATAAAAATCACAATATCACACATGCCCAAAGTCATGAAGATATCATTTTGTTTTCTGGTAGAAATGTTACTGATTTGTTTTCTACATTTAGTTTGATGTCCTTTTCAAATTAATTTTTTGTATGTTGTGAAGTAGTGGTCAAGGTTTATTTCTTTCCATATTGAAAAGAACAATCTATAGAGAGAGAAGGGGAGAGAGACATATATTTGAAATGTTTGGAAGTATTTTTCTGGACTGTTATCCTGTCACATTGTTCTCTTTGTCTATTCTTACGTTAATACAAAACTATCTTAATTATTATAGACTTACTTACTTAATGATGCTTAGAAACTGATAGTGTAATATAAACAACTTTGTTCTTCAAAAGAATCAATCAATCCAACAATCCTGTTCATGATGAAGATCTATTTGACTGACTAGGTAGTTAACTGGCTGTAGAATGACTGCAAAAGACAGATCTGGAGAGTTCTGGAGTCATGAGGAGTACGGCCTGGGGAATTAGGGCTTCAATATATGAAGGAGGACCAGATTCAGCAACACTGGTAGCAGTAAGAGCAAAGGGGATTCTGAAGTTTTACCTTACTCTGTGAAGGGTCAGACCTCTCCTGCATTCTGGGTACCTCATAGGCTTCCTTGATACTTATTCAACACTAGGCAGAGCTGAAAGTGCTCCCAGACTTGATTAAGTCTGAATGTCTTGCTGTTGTATTTAGCTGGAGCTCTAAATAAGATATAATATTATTATGGTTAAGAACAAAGAAATAACACGGTGTCTTTCACTGGAGTATTATGAAGTGAATTTATAACCACAACACCTTTAGAAATTCTAACTTCTCTTGCTTCAAACATCTCCATGAGGGCAGGGACTTTGGTTTTCTCATGTTCCTCCTCCCATATCTTGCCACTCCCCAATCTCCCCTTCTTTATGCAACACTATTTGGACTGGCCCAAGCTCTTCCAATTTTGTTTTAAGTAACTAGATACCTATCACCTTATATTGTATCCAAGTATATGAAAAGCTATTATGTTGAAGATAACTTTGAACCCAACTGGAAAAAACAATCCAGCAATGTGTAACCTTCCTCAGAAGAGTGTGTATGTGTGTGTGCTGATGCGCTGAAGTCGGGATATGGTGAGGTTGTGAGTAAACAAACATTTTTCTCCCTGTCACAACATCTTTCATGTCACATATGCAGTTTAAACCTAGACCATATATTTTTTCACACCAATCTTGTCAGTTGCTCTTTAGAGCAGTCTTTTCTTTCTATTGTCTTGTTTTCTCTGCTTAGCTTGTACTCTTTACTGCCTCACACTTCGCTGCAGGAAGCAATTTAAAATCCTTTTTTTTCTCTTTAACAGTACAACTCACTTAGGAATAGAGCTTATAACAAAAACAATTTTTGAAGAGATAGAGAACATCAGTCTCTCCACAAGTTAAATTTCATTCCAAAATGAAAAATCGTTAGTCCCGAACTATGCCTTATCTACTCGACTTGTCAAAGTTTTTAGTTGAAAGCAACATAAACTAACTGTGAAGGATTTGAATAGAAAAGGAATTTCCTGAGACTAATTGTGTTAGCTTCTAAAACCTGCTGGGTGCTTTAAAACACTGGCTCAGAAAAACCAGAAGAAACCACGAATTCTAGACAGCAAGGATCAGAGTCAAAAATCACTCCACATAACTCTCCAATGAAGACACTGTTAACACTATGTATCAGCATTAGACACTTTAACTCGTACCATCCCAGGCTCTGAAATATCAGAACTCTCTGTGAACTGCTAGTGCCCAAAGGGGCCTATGTTAGTCTTGTCTTCTTGCCTCCATGGTTTTCAGACTGATGCTTGAGATTGGCTAAGCTGAGGTAATGTGCTTAAGTCCTCACTTTCCTCATCAATAAATTAAGATAATTTGCATATGACCCATTGAACTTTTATAATTACTTGCCAGGGAAGATGGGACAAGGTATATTTGCCCTTTTATGCTTGTATGGTCTTCTACTTCCAATACCTATCAATAGGAGATCTTCAAACATAAGAACGAGGCTCAATTCTTGTAAAGAAGCAAAACAAAACAATAATGATAACACCAAATGTCCCATTACAATAATATAATAATGTAGAAATTTCCAAATTGAATTTGATTAAGTTACATCGAACTCAGTATTCTAGATTTGAAACTATACCCAAATGATGGTGTATTTAAAAAGCTTAGAAAGACATCTCAACAATGCATTACCATATATAATGGCATTATATATGGCAGTTTTATAATATGATAATAGAATGAAATATTTATGTATAATATAATATAAATAAAATGTAATGATTATGTACAAAATGATTTTATATATATATATATATATATATATATATATATATATATACATATATACTTTTTAAAAAAAGAACGGGGGCGCCTGGGCGGCTTGGTCAGTTGGGTGTCTTCCTTTGGCTCAGGTCATGATCCCAGAAACCTGATATTAAGTCCTTCATTAGGCTCCCTGCTCAGCGGGAAGCCTGCTTCTCCCTCTCCTCCCTGCTCATGCTCTCTCTCACTATCTTTGTCTCTCTCAGGTGGATAAGTATAATCTTTAAAAAGAAGAGGAAGAACAAGACTACGTACTTTTAACATTCCCAGACTCACACTATGTTCACATTCAATAAAGCCAAAACAATTTTCTAAACTTTGGTGTATTCCTCCTTGCAGTCTTTCCTCTGTGTGTTAAGATAAAGAGTCACAATCTTTTATTTGACCTCACTATGAATATGGCTACTCGCTTAGTCTCCCTTTGAAAGTAATGAATAATTGATCTTCACTATATTTGTGATATAATGACAAGAATAGTTTTTCTAGAAGGTAGGTCATCTGGCAATCACATTTGGAGCATCATATTTTGTAATCACCCTGTCTGCTTCAAATCAATGTCACCACTCTCTTTTTGTGGCTTCCACAACCGTCTACCTCTGTCAGTTGATGCTACCAGGAACTACCCCTCAAACTTTCAGCTGCTCTTGACTCCTCTTTGTGGCATCCTTGCTTTACCTGCACTTCTGCACTGTATCATTTCAGGTTCCCCTCCCAGCATCAGGTAGCCCCTTATGCCTTATCCATTTCCTTGGGTCTCTCAAGGCAATGTCAAAGTTCAGGTCACTCCCGCCCTCATCTGTGCCAAACATCAAACCAGTGGATTTTGATGGATAAGCCAGAAAAACATATTCAATTACTCAATTTTACTGGATAGACCCTATCGCAATTATTTTATTCTCTTATTGACTCACAGCCAATTGTTTTATATAAAAATTATTTATGAAAATTGTTTTATATGCAAGGATTTTAAAAAATAGTTGTTATTGTTTCCTTTGCATTGGAGTCTTCCAAAGGGAAACCACTTTCTCATTCTCTGATTCTCAATTCTGACTCTTCAGAGGACAATGGATTCAGTAGAAAGGTCCTAATGTCCTAAAAAGGGGACAATCTTCGAGTCAAAACATCTGGGGAAGAATCCTCCCTCTTGCATGTTAGCTCTGTAACCACATGCAACTATGTTCACTTCCATGCCTTACTTTGCTTATCAATAAATTAAAATAAGTGCATCTAACCCACACTGCTCTTGTAATTACTTTTCAGGGAATTTCACCGGCTTTAACTAATTTCCCTAGTTTTTAAACGTAAGTGGACATTGAAACTTTCCTGTTTCCCTTTTATTCTTTTAGAGATCTGTCTTTAATCCTTTCCAGTTTGCTTCTCAAGTATTATTCCATACATGCTTCCTGACTGCAAACTTTATCCCTGAATCATTCTTGATCTTCTGTTCTTTATGTAAGTGAGAAAAATGGAACCATCCTTTGCTTTGTTTGCACCCCCAGGATGGCACAAGAAGTGCATTTTTATCTAAATACTTGATTAGGCAGACCTTTAGAGATTATAATTTCAGTATCTTCCAGAAAAATGTAAGTTCTGATCTACCTGTAAGGTTAGAAAAGCTGAATTGCTCTGATACAAAAATCTGAGGTTATATTTTTTCATCACTTTTCTTTTGTTTTTGTCCTGAGAGGTTAGGGTTGAAGAGGAGAAGAAATGAATGGGAAATGATGGTTAGAGTGAGGAGACAAGGGAGCATTTACAAGTCAGAAGAGAGAATAATTTTAAACATGAGGTTTAAAATTAATATTTAATTTTAAGTTGTCTACATGGTAATATACATTTACCTCTCTCCCCAAACCTACAGTTGTCTTGTTTGAGGGGGATTTTGTGGAAGTTTTAAAAAAAAGAACTGCTTTCCACTTCTAGTTCAACATTTGAGGAACATAGTCAGCCTGTGGACCAAAGTGTTGGGGCTGACCTGATTGACCAAAATGAGAGGTGTGTGGTAGAGAAGAAGGTCAGAGTAAAAATGCCCTGGAGGTTTGTAGAAAATCTGGGGGAGTTCAGTAACCTTTATAACAAAGAGTGAGGTAGGAATTTGAGCAATTACCAGTAAGATGTTAAGAATCAGAGAATTAAGGTGATTCCTACATATACTCCCAACTCTTTCCCACATTTCCTAAGTGCATACCTTACTCTTACTTTTAAACACATTATTTCTAAAAGTGAAATCACATTTCTTAAACAATGTCCAAAATCAGATGTCTATTATTTTATCACAGGTACCAAAACGAGGACATTATCTTTAACCTTAATGTTCTCCCATTTTCATCTGTTACTAAGCTTCTATTTATTACGAAGTTTGTTCAACAGTAGTTACCATCAGAAAATCTAATCCCTGCTATTTGCCGAAATGCATCACAAAAAAATAATTGCTAAAGTCATGTTTCCTTACTTGTTTCTTCACTTTAAAAAAAAATCAGTAAGAATCTTGATATTGCATATATTGGAAAATCATTACATACGCTGGAAAAGATGAAATCATCTTTCCTTTCTGTATCTTGAAACGCGTACAGAGCTAGCACTTTGCTCATCAGGATTTCATGGAATGTTCTAAGGGAAGAAAATGATCTAGGGTACTGCTAACAGAAGGCTTTATTTGAAAAAAAAAAAGATAAGCAAAGACTTTAAAGCAGTGTTGTAACTTGAAATGGAGGGGGCAAGCATTTTATAGGTCAGCAAGAGGGGTCAGCTGAGGTTCAGATAGTTTCCAGAACGGCTGGTCAAAATGGTGCCTGGAAAAGGCAGGAATCATTCTTGTGTTTAGTAGCTGTTTCATGGGCAGTCTGGATTTATCAAGATGGATGGGGACAAGAGCTAATGGCTAAGGTCCTGCAAAAGGGGTGAAACAGAACACCTGAGGGAAAGGACAGGCGAAGCCTGCTGTGGAAAATTGCCACCTTCCTGCGTCTCTCACACTTCCCAAACAGCACAATAAATACAGCAGCAGCACACACATCAAGAGTTTTTCTAACAACTGATGTGGTAGAATATTTTAGAATTCTTCTTGCAGTCTCTCAGAGGTATTTGCTTGTTGATCAGTCCAAATTTATGTTTTTCTATCCATAGAACAACTGTTTCTAAATGTCGTTCCACCCAAAAACTTCTAAAACAAAATGCCCAGGTAAATAATGGGATTTCATTTCAAAGTGAGACATAATATCGATTTTATTTGTAAGAGGGTGGAGTTAGACTCTCTCAGGTATGTTTAAGCAGAAGAGTTTTGAACTACTGACTGAACTCCTGTTTTCCAGACACTGTTCAGTTAGCTTTAAATTCTGCAGAGTATGGTATGAAAGTTATCTGGATTTTGAGGTTATGTATTGGGGAGGAAAAGGAGCAGATGTCCTAGAAGTGTCTGCCAGATATTGTGAGTAGAGTGATCTGGTAGCTGACTTAGAGGAGGAAATTTTGAAAATGACCACAGATGAGGACATTCAGAAAGTGTAACTGCATCATCTCTGGTGTACCCACTCACTTTCATCCCTTCATAAAACCTCATTAGTAAATTCTACATTATTTATCACAATTGCACTTGTACACGAGGTAGCCTGGGGAGTGGAGAAATAGAATGACTTAAATGAGAACAACACAGCCCAGGAGGCCAATTCGAAATGAATAACACACATAAAATTGGGGGGAAATAATACTGTGATTCTTAGTTACAAAATGATGTTGTTAGTGACTTACTGACTATGCATAATGTCAGTAACTATTTTTAAATAATGAAGAAAAAAATTTTTGTAATTTTTCACTATACAGTTGTGATAATTGCAATACAATTTATGCAACAAAACATCACCAGAGATTATGCAACTAGAGAAAGATCACTCCAGAAGAAAGTAGCAATTATCAACAAAATATCTGATCTCTGATGCCTTTGCACTCAAATAAGGAGACTATGTTACTGTGGGACTAGGTTTAAAGATAAGTAGTTTAAAGAAGTTATTCCCCCTCAAGGTATTCTGACTCTTGAAATATAGTAGTAATATGCAAAATTTATACCTGATCTCAAGAGTATGTGGGTACATAGTATTTTTTAAAGATTTATTTTTTATTTATCAGAGAGAGAGAGGGCGAGCGGGGTGGGGGAGGGACAGGGGAGAGAGAGAGAATCTCAAGCAGACTCCCTGCAGAACACAGTGCCAGATGCCAGGTTCAATCTCAGGACCCTGACATCATGACCTGAGTCGAAATCAAGAGTCAGACACTTAACCGACCGAGCCATCCAGGCGCCCCTATAATATTTTTTCATAAAGAAAATTATAGTAAATAAAACCTCAAAAGCTCCAACACTGCAACCACTTTGGCTGTGTTTTTTTTTTCAATATTGCACATTAAGTAAGTATAAATATTTGGAAAAATAAATGAAATACAAAATATATGCTGTTGTATCTTTTGAAAATTATGATTATTCTATAGTTAGATAATTCAATAAAAAGTAAATTTGTTTTAGTATATTTCCTTTGTGTGTTCAAATATATACATAAATTTAAATAATTATTATAGGCTTAGCATTCAGACAGATAACTGGGCTACATTTATGAAGGAACTAATCTTTATGTATATATACATTTTTATTCACTTATTTAGTAACTTCTCAATAAATGTTTAATGAATGAATTTTTTTAAAAAAGCCCGATAACCAAAGCAACTCAAATGCACAAAAAAAACTGAAGTTGGCAAATTGCTGAAGTATTTTACCTGTTTCCTCTTGCTGATAATGTTATGTCTCTACGGCATAACTAGTGCTTCTATGAGCAAGATCCTGGACCAGCAATGTTAGCATCATCTAAACATTTGTTAGAAAACTGTGCATTAACACAGCCTCCCACTGATTCTGATGCAGAATAAAGTTTGAAAAACATTAGTCTAGGCTAAAGTGTTGGCTCCTGCTTCCAAGCTTATTCTCTGTTATCCTGCCCCTTCCTACTCACAGAATGGAACACCATCTAATAGGACACCTGGGCCAATCATATTCTCTCCCTCTAGGACTTAATCTAAGAGACCTAAAGAATGGAAACCCATAAGCAGGAAATCATTTTTGAAGCTGGGGAGTCAGGTATACTTAGTATAACTAGAACAGACATTTTGGGGTCTTGTGGACAACAGAGAGTGTTGGTTTATGGACAAAGGTATGAAAATAGAGCAGATGAAAAAAGAGAGACAGAAATGATTAAGTAGTCCCTCTTGTTCCCATATTTTTCTTATTGTCAGTTTGGCCACACGTCATTTCTGGCAGTATTTTTTGTTCTTGGGTTTGGCGTGATATCTCTGTACAGATGTTATATCCCATATGTTATATCCGTGAATTAGATAATTTTCTCTCTCTTGCAACAAAATAATTCCAATACAAAATGGGTGCATAATAGCAGTTGGTTAGGGGCTCCTGGGTAGCTCAGTTGGTTAAGCGTCTGCCTTCAGCTCAGGTCATGATCTCAGGTCCTGGGATCCAGCCCTGCATCAGGTTCCCTCTTCAGCGAGGAGTCTGCTTCTTCCTCTCCCTCTATCCCTCACCTCCCCCCATCCAAAACAGTTTGCGCTCTCTCCCTCATACTCTCTCTTTCTCCCAGTATCTCAAATAAATAAAATCTTTAAAAAACAGCAGTTGGTTAATTGTTTAAATAAAGTAAAATAAGAGTGATCAACTGTTGAATAAGGCTAAATGGATTTGCAAGTAATTGGTGGATGAGGTTATTTAAATGAAACTTTTCAAACCAGGTAAAATGCTAAAAGCAAAGTGAAGATATACTTTAAAGCACTGTAGACAAATGTTTTCCCATTAGCTATTAAACTATCCTATGGATGCCATTTCTAGAACACATTCTGGTTGTTCTTGTTTAAATGAATCCCTCGATGCCCTGGGTATTTCTGGATGTAGCAGGAAAAAAAAATCCTTCAAACTTTTAACTTGCCATTTATTTCTTATTTGATTTTAGACATTTTACTTACTCTGTAAGATACTCTGTATCTCAGTTTTCCCACTGCAGGTTGAAAATATACTGTAGCATTGTGGTTATAGGATTTTGTATGTGAATGAAATTTCCTGAAGATATCTCTTAAGAGGTTTTATTATAATATTTTTATATTACATTTCCTTTAATTGGTATTTTATTGATACTAAAACAAAGGTAGCAACTTTGGTGGTTGCTATGTTTGAACTGTTATTATTCTAAAATATTATTCTTTTGTATATTCAGTGTTTATTATTTTTCTTTAGTATCTTGACTTTAGTACTTTTTATCAAAACCCCAATACCACATGCATTTTTCTTTCACATACCAATAACTGCAAATAAAATATTTTAAAAAAACTTTTCCTTCTAACATTTCAGAATTCCATACAATGGACTTAGATAGATTTAAGGACTATAATCATGAAATAAAATGTTCAAACTGTATTACATTTTATCATGTGTTTAATCGATGCTTTCAATCATAGCTGAAGTGACCATAGAAGTCTCTCTTGCACTTTTTAATCAAATAGGAATTTAGCTCATAGGCAATTTTCAGGACTTAGAATTAGAAAGTTATGCTCATCTGCTAAAGATGCAGGAATGAAAAGGCCAGAAAGACCAATGACCCAAACAAGCTTCCAATGGGGTTTGCCCCCAACACAGTTTATGCATGCATGAATTCTTTCCTTATTGACTATTTCAATACACCTCTGCTGCTGAATTTTCTCCAATAAAATAAGCTAATATTTCTCTCTTCATCCCCAACTAATACAATTAGTAATGATGCTTTCTTTGGCAATAAGATTTACATGTACTCAAAATTAAAGAAAAGAAAATATAAATCCCACTGAAGTGGGTTCATCCTTCTTGTTTTCACTTTTCTTCCTCTATAAAAGCTTCACTCTTTCAAATCCAGGATCTTGTCATCACAATGGGCTGCTCCAAGGCAACATCTGGAACCTTGATCTTACACTTTCCAGCCACATCATGCTACACCTCTCACAGCTGGAACCCACAGTAAGTCACAAAGGCACACTGTCGCTGCTTTGCAATGTGCCACCTCTAAACAAAGTCAGCACTGTGCTCCAATACTCACTACCCAGGTCTGCATTCAAGAAGCCTGCTTTGAACCATTCATTACAAATGCCCCAGATGCCTTTTTCTTTCTTTCTTTTTTTCAGATGCCTTTTTCTTAACTCTTTGCATGTTCTATTCATCTGTTTCTGCCAACATCTTGTGCTAATTCAGATCCTAGGTAACATATGCTACTGAAGAAAACTACAGAAAGGTACATCTTAGCTCACTATTTGCCTGATACCAAATTAGCTTCTTGACTGCTTATTATCAGTGCTGATCCCTGGTATGTAATACTAATCTATATTTCTAAACTTAAATTTGGTCTGTTCATTATATTTCCTATATTTCGTGGCAACAGCCTGAATATGCTACAAGCCAAATCACTGAAACTCAAGTTTCTGACTAACTCTTTCTCTCTTCATAAATATTTGCTGGATCCTTATTTTTAAGACCTTGATTCGTCTGGCATGCACCTAATTTTTCTAATTATTTTCAAAAATATTCCTCTATATTGAATTAAACTCCAGACAAAGGGTACAATGCATTGTTCCTAAATTTGACATGTACTACCCTGGTTCCACTCATCTTGTCCTAAAATAACCTTGCCCATCTACCCCCCTAACCAATAAAGCATTACTCATCTGAACCCATCTGACAGGGCATCTCTCAGAAGTCATAGTGCCAAATCTCAATGATTTCTTCCACTTGTTTCCTTCCTTCCTGCTTTCATCTTTTTTTTTTTTTTTATCATTTTTACCTTGTGTAGGACCTGTATGAACGGGACAGTGGTGAAAGGAAAGTAATGTTTATCAAGAACTTCAATGCCAAGGAGTACTGTAAGCATTTTTTTTTAAGATTTTATTTATTTATTTGACAGAGAGATAGAGAGACAGCACAAGTAGGCAGAGTGGCAGGCAGAGGGAGAGGGAGAAGCAGGCTCCCCACTGAGCAGGGAGCCCGATGCGGGGCTCGATCCCAGGACCCTGGGATCATGACCTGAGCCGAAGGCAGCCGCTTAGCCGACTGAGCCACCCAGGCGCCCCTGTAAGCATCTTTCATTAAAATGCATTGCCTTATTCCCTTATCATATAACACAAGATATATTATCTTTACAATAAAAGGAAGCAGGCTCCTTGGAGAAATGCCTAATTCTGTGGTTGGGCAGGGAAAACACAAGAGGAACCTGGAACATCTTGTAATCCCAGAAAGTAAGAAAGTGAGCCCACTCCAGTCCCCCAAACGTGCCAAAAAGAAAAAGAAAAAGAAAAGGATAGAAGCATGTCAAAAAGACATCGAGGACATAGGGACCAATTAAAAAAAAAAACAAACAAAACTCAATAGAACAACTGAATTGAAACAATGTGAATAAGGAAATAAATAATATTAGTATTAGAATATAATTCAAAGAATAAAATAAATACCCATATAGTCAGTCATTCTCTCTCTATATATATCTATATCTAACTATCTTCAATCAGTATAGACTATGGTTACATGTATCTATACTGATTGAATCAGTTAATTATGAATGAAAAGGACAAATCTTCTTTAATAAAGAATTACAAATAATAAGCTTAGGAAGAATGAAAGAAATTGAAAATTGCCAATCAAATAGTAATAATTGCTGTGGGAAGATCCACTGATAAATTATAAAATTACTGAGCAGAACTTTAAGGAGAAACAGGATATTTAAACAGTCTCAAAGTTTCTCCCCCAAGTATTTATTAATTACTCTAATGATTTTAACATACATCCACAAGTTCTTTGACACTCCTCCCTCCTGGAGGTCTGATAATGAGCAAAAATTCTGTAGATCCAAAATGAAGGACATTATATAAAAGTACTCTTCAAAAACCATGAAAAACAAAGAAAGACAACTGTCACAAATCGAAGAAGATAAAGAATATGTGATAATTAAATGAAACGTGGATCCTAGAAAAGCAACAACAAAACGGTATTAGTAAAAAAATTAGTGAAATTCAAATAAAGTCTATAGTTTAGTTAATAGATTACCCATTGTAATTTCTTAACTTTGATAAATATGCCATGATTATGTCCAATGTTAACATTAGGGCAAGCTGGATGAACAGCATATGGCAACTACTCACACTCTTTGCAACTCTTCTGTAAATCTAAAAACACTTAAATGTAAGAATCTTCTGCTCTATCTGATAACAAGGAATCCAATTCTGAAAACCTACTTCCATGACTATAGCCATTCAGGAGCACATCAGACTAAAGGGCTTATTTCTAAAATGATCCACCCTGCTTGGAAAATTGGGTTATTTTTTTTTCTTGTTACATTTAAATTCTATCTTGTGACAAAGAACAGCCATGAAGAGGTAAGTAAATACTATTAATTGTTTAAAAATATTGGAATGATTTGTTTTAGGTTTGCAGATTGTACACAAATAATTCCATCTCTTCCCAAAATTTTTGGGAATTCTTGAGGGGGAAAGGGTAGTTTTAGTTCTGTGAGTTACTCATTATGGCTGCCTATTCTGATAATGCTCAGCGCCATTACTGTTTAGCTTCTCATACTTCTTTTCAATTTAGACACAAAATTGCAAACACACTACTTAGGTTCTGTTGATAATATGATTCTTTTAGATACTATTCGATTTTATCATCTCCATCACGAATGTAGTACTACTTCAAATAACAGATTTTTTTTTTCTGTAAAATTATGCCAGCTACTTCACAAGACTAACAAAGTAAAATCATAGGACTCTTTTTCTCAATACAATATAGTAAATATTTATGCATTTGTAATGCCTGGTTTTCATCCTGACTACCTCCTCTGTGATAAGAGCAATATATACTTTAGAGTTTGGATGTTTGATTTAACAGCTAAATTCCTTGATTTTTTTGTTTAACATTTATTTTGGAAAGATAAAATATGTATGCAATCTTTTACTGCCCCTAGAAGAAATGACGTGTACATGAAGAGAATAAAATATTATATTTATACACATTAGTATCTGTAGAAGGTAGAATATTATATTTCAAATTCATTAGAGTTTTTGTTTCTTTAAGGATTCTGACAAAGGTATTTCTTAAAATTTAATTTTTATTATTATCACAGTCAATATTAACTATGATATATGATTATCTCAGATGATTGCACTGACTCCATCCAACTCTCTTTTAAAAATAAATATTAAGAATATACAGCAAAAACTCATTTTGGCTATTGGGATTTCCATTCTAATTACTTGAGTAATTCTTAGACCATGCACTGGAATAAATAAAATAAAGTCAGAAGAAACAAGTTCCCTGTGGTATCCACACCTGAGGAAGGGTGGAAGACTTGGGTGAGCCAAGGAAGAGGACGACATTCAAAGACAAGCCCAGCACCCTGTGTGCATGGTGATGGCAGTGTATAAGGAGAGAAGGTAGCTGTGCCTTCCTAGAGCAGGTGGTCTAAGGATTGTCTCCTGGAGACACAGAATTCACCCAGTTGAGGGGAAGAGCAGTGTGGCTAGAAAAGACATTCTAGGCAGAGAAGTTCATACATGCAGAGCCACAGACCTCGGGATAGAATGGGAACACAAGGCAGTAGCAAGGACTTCTGTGGGTTTGTACTTCAGTGTATAAATCGTAGAGGGGAAGGCAAGAGATGAGTCGGGGAACCTGGATGGGACAAAATCATGAAAGTATTATTACACATTTTTCAAGTACTGTGGTGGTTAAGAGGAAGGACTTTTATTAACTATTGGAATTTGGTAAAGTTATTTTTCTCATATTTATTGTGAGGAATAAGACCTGCATGTAAAGTTTCTAGTAGAAAATGGGACACCTACTAGGCAAACAGTATATGGTAGAAGAAGTTGTTATTGCTTTCATCTTTGTTACATCATTATCATCACCATCCAGTAATAAGATGCTACGGACATTTGAAGCAGGAAATTAACATGATCATATTTGTGGTCTGAATAGCTATGTTTTTATCCCATTGACTCTGTGATTGGCTATTAAATGTTTTCTTTTATTTTACTTTCTTTTTTCTTTCTTTTTAAAAAGATAGGGCCATGGAAGCACAACACTTAATCTGCCCCATTCTGCATTTGGAAGGGTGAATGTTTTGAAGAAAATGCTCTCTATTCCAGGGTCCTGAACGGCACCTGCTCTACAAACTTGTTTCCAGACTCCTCCTTATCTTCCTACACAGTAAGTTTCAGGTCCCATCATCTATGCTATCTTCATTTCCCCCACATTTTTTTTAACCTTCTCTTGTGCCAACAGAGTTATTTTCCAAAAACAAAATGGGAGTGGTTTGCAACAGGCAGTCAAGGTAAAAGTCTGTTGTTCAGAGTTTGGGCAAATGAGGAAGGTCTGAATTTGGGGGTCAGGTGCTAAGAACAGAAAAGCTACAAAAAAGTGAGACACACCTTAAAAGTAACATCTAAAATTAATAAAATCATTTTCTGTCCTTGGGCTGGTCACACAAAATTCAAATGTATGTGGTGGGTGGAGGGGAAATGTAGTTAGAGAAAATAAAGAGTGACTTCTTTTGGGGCAGGGCTTTCCATCTCCAGTAAAAATACTCATTGGGAAGTTTGTGAAGAGCCACATTTGGATTGTGGATCTATGTCGGTGATTTGGATTTGATGTGTGTGAAACTGAATTACTGTTCCCAACTATTTGCTCAGTCCCTGCTATAAGATTATGGGAAATCAGCTGCAATTATGTGAGAGTTCTGGTGCAGTCAGTCCCTGGGCGAAGTAAGCATCTGGTCCTCACTGACTTCTGCTTGGTTGTGGGACATGCTTTGGCCAATGGATACGAGCAGCCATGGCATTTACCATGATTAAGAAGAAGCTCTAACGTGATTGTTTGCTCCACCTCAGCCTCTCTCTCTCCGGTTCTGTCCTCTGCCCTGAGAACTGCATGACCCAACAATTTTCACTCTGAGGCCTGAATTATGAAGTCAAGTAAAACTGAGCCCAGCAGAGCCCAGCCAACCCGAACTCACCATGCAGTCCCCATGTGAACAAGAAACAAATGTTCTTGCCGCCTGCCTCTGAGATTTGAGGGTTGTATGATATTGCAACAGACTGATAAAAAAAAGGCTGTGTCCCTCGAGAAGACCTGAAATCTCTTATATCACACCATAAAATCAACTCTGAACTTCCTAATGAGTACCAGAATATTTACTTTCTCCATAAATTAAAAGACATGTGAAAATATTTAATGTTGGGGCTCCTGGGTAGCTCAGTCAGTTAACTGTGCGAGTCTTGATTAATTGGCTCAGGTCATGATCTCAGGGTCATGGGATCGAGCTCTGTGTCCGGCTCCACACTCAACTCAGTCTGCTTGTCCCTCTCCTTCTGTCCCCTCCCCCCACTCTCTCTCTCTCTCTCAAATAAATAAATAAAATCTTAAAAAAAAAAAAGAAAATATATAATGCTAAGTCTGTAGCTCTGAGTCATTTATTGGAGTTTGAAAAACTCTTTGGGAATCACAATCGAGTATTAATCCAGTTAGAATAGAGTGGTCTCTATAGCCTAAACTTCCTAGTTACTTCATTTTCTGATTTATATTCCCCTCCCATTCCATTTTTCAGTCAAAATAATGAAGTTAATTAAAATTAACACCTATTACATGTTGGAAGTAAAAGTTATATAAGTCTTTTGCTATATGCAACTAAGTAGGAATATCAATCTTCAAAATGAAATTAATTATTTTATACTTTCTACTACATAGTTCTTTTATTATAAAATTATATGAGGAGGGCGCCTGGGTAGCTCAGTTGGTTAAGCGACTGCCTTTGGCTCAGGTCATGATCCTGGAGTCCCTGGATCGAGTCCCGCATCAGGCTCCCTGCTCGGCAGGGAGCCTGCTTCTGCCTCTGACCCTCCCCCCTCTCATGTGCTCTCTCTCTCTCATTCTCTCTGTCTCAAATAAATAAATAAAATCTTAAAAAAAAAAAAAATTATATGAGGAAATGAGGTATGTTTTAAAATTCCAGGTAACACCATGTCTGTTTTTTTTTATAATTGTGCATAAGTTTATATTTGTGCATAAGCAAGGCAAAAAAAATCCTTAAAACTACCTTGTAATTAATACATATTTTTAAAAGTCATCTATTTTTTTCTTCCTATAGAATACATTTTCAATATTATGCCATACAATGGAAAGATAAGATAGAGTGAAAGGTAAGTAAATAAATAAAAACAAGAGGGAATTACTAAATTTGGTTATCTGTTATTCATAATAAAGTTATAATTTATGTAAAACTAAGATAACAAGACACATAATCAAAATAATTAACATTTTAAAGGCTACAGTTTTTTTGTTTTTTTTTTTTTATTTATTTTTTTTTTATTCTTATGTTAATCCCCATACATTACATCATTAGTTTTAGATGAAGTGTTCCATGATTCATTGTTTGTGCATAACACCCAGTGCTCCATGC